>NC_068371.1:11229472-11256972 GCF_023724105.1 Carassius gibelio
ACACTTATGTTTGCTGATAACAGTATGATTACGGATACATCGCTTATCCTTCTTTACAAATCATGCTCGTACTTTCAAGCTGAAATAAGACCAGTGGATCGAGAACAAAATGAGAAAAGCAGTTTGCAGTGACAGAGAGGAAGCAGGGCAGATCCAGAGAATGAAAGAAAAGCGACAGAAGGAGAGAGAGAGAAGATGGAAAAATGAAGACGGTTGTCATTCTGATTGTTATCCCCTCTTCCTTGCAACAGAACAGCTTGAGACGAGCACCCTGGTCCTGTCAGGTCTAATTAAGCCAGCATCTGCATCTCAAAATGCACGCACACACTTGACGGACAGCCGTGACGGCCAAGTTTAAAAAGATTGAGTGACAGTGAATAGGTGGCTCTCCACAGAACCGATAAATAATCCCAATCCTTAAACCAGGCGCCTGACATGTCAAAACATATCAACATGAGTTCACGGAGAGAGATTAAGAGTGAACGAAAGCGAGAAAAAAAGAGATGGACAAGAAACAACAGGCCTCTAGAGAGCAGGTGATACCTTCTCTGGGAGGTCAGACGCGAGTGTTGCAGGAAGATCAAATCATATCATGGAGCCATAGCCTTTTCTAGGGATGGGTATCGTTAAGGTTTTAACGGTATTATTACATTGCTTTATATTCTGAAATGTAAAATAAATATTTAATGAAATGATTATAAAACATAATTTTGTAAAGGCAACAGTGTGCAGGCATTTTTTGTGTTTTATACATAAGATAAGATACAGTAAGAACATGAACAAAGAAAAAAAGTAAAACAAACTGGCAAATGCAATAAAACAAATTTAAAAATGAAATGAAATAAACAGCGCTTTCATTTTTCCATTAAGGTCTACTAACATTAATGTTTAGGTAAGTAATAGCCTACAAAAGAAATCTAAAAGTAATCGAATGTAAATTAACACCGCATAGTTTTCACTGTATGTATTGATAGATAAATGCTTATTAAAGCTATAACGTAATTCAGATTAAGAGCTTTGCGTGATTTTGTTGTTTGATTATCATTGATGGCCCTAAAGTCTTTCACATTAAGACAATAATTGCCAATTCCCAATTGTTCTCATCCACATAAGACATAAACTGTTTTTAAGTAAATACTCTCTAAGCCAGCCATTTTGACATATTTTGTGTGTATTTGATCGTTTGGACGCACCCGAAGTTCATAGTGTAATTAGCTTGTCCCTTTTGGAGCATGCCGCGTGCACACATTTAAGCCTGGGAAACAGTATCTCTTATGCGGATAGTGATTTCAATGTTTTTTCCCAAACATGTCCTGCAATTTAGCTACAGTATAAGATGGCATTTTATAACAATCACCGACTGGCTGACTTTAAATATGGGTTTTAGGTCGGAACGAATGCGCACTGCTGTGAAGGGAAAGAAGTTGCGCTTATTAAAACAGCCACAGTTCTAAAGTGTAAGCAGATGTTTGAATGTGTAGTTCTCTCTTCTAACTTCTTAATTTCTCCAGTACCGATAGCAAAACTGTTAAGGTCAGAGCTTAACAATACTTCTTTCATAATTTAATAAAAAAATAATAATAATAATGGGAGACCCCAGGGGAGAAATAAGCAAGGACAAAATAACCATGTTCCAAATTCTTTATTGGGTCTTTGAAATGTTTTCCACTTTGGTGGAGGATTAGGAGTAAACAGTGTCTTTTTCATAAAAAAAAAAAAAGCTTTTGATACGGTTTTCACTTACCGAACATTTTCTATTTTTTTTCTTTTTATACAGATAGACTTTTCACTGTTTGCATCACAGATTGTTAGTCTGTGTATTTGTGGTGGGACCTGCAGGTTACATATTTACACCAGTAGGCATTAACAAGTGATTCATGGCTTCATCATTCAACCAATTTGTTCAAATACACCAAATCATTCAGGAATTCAACAAGTCTTTATGGGTGAGTGACTGAATCATTCACCTGATTTGTTCATAAACACTGAATCATTCAGGAATTAAACAAGTCTTTATGAGTGAGTCACTGAATCACTTAACCAATTCATTTTAAAATGCATATTCATTCAGGAAGTGATTCATTGAATCGATTGAGTTGCTCAAAAACTTATTCAGGAATGAAGTAACCGCCTAAAACACACTAGCAACCACATATTAAATACCCTAGAAACCACCCAGAATATCCAAACAACCAACTCCCTGGAAACCACCAAGTTAGCAACCAACTATTAATGCCCTATCAACCACCTTTTAATGCCCTATCAACCATCTAAAACACCCAAGCCCAGCAAGCCCCTAGAATATCCAAACAACCACCCAGAACATCCTAGTAACTAGAGTATATACAACACCCTAAACAACCACCTATTAATACCCTAGATCCCCACTATTCATGTCCTAGCAATTACCCAGATCATACAAGTAACCACAAAGAACATCCTAGCAACCATGTACAACACCCAGAAACCACCCATAATGCCAAAGCAACCACATATTCACACTAGGGCTTCACAATTAATCTAAATGAAATTCTGTGTAACAAGCCACATCTCACAGAAGCATTTATTTAGGCTATAACCCTCGACTGATGTTATGAAGTGAACTTGGAGTAAAAACATGTTATTCAATGTGCTATTTTCAAATGGTTTCAGATGGAGCAGCATTTACTACACAGAGCCATAGTTCACTGACAGGTTGTGCAAAACCGTATTCATAATCGCAGACTGATTAAATCACGCAATTATGAAATTTAAGAGATCGTTCTGCGATTATGAAAGCTGTTTGCATAGCTTTTGAGTATTATTGCATGATGGAGATTTACTACTGATAACAGAACCGGCTGACAAGATGCACAGGACAATTGCATTCGATTAATCATGCAGCCCTAATTCACACCTTAGCAACCACCTAAACAAGTAAACATGTCTTTTTGACTGAGTCATTGAATCACTTAACCTATTCATTCTACAACACCAATTCATTCTGCAGCTACTGAGTGGCTTTGTTTGGAACTTTTTTTGTTGGCAGAACAGAGATAGAGTAACTGGCAATATCGTGTCTAAAATGTAAATGTGTTATATATACACACTCACACACACACACACACACACACACACACACACACACACACACACACACACACACTCACCTAAAGGATTATTAGGAACACCATACTAATACTGTGATTTGACCCCCTTTTGGCTTCAGAACTGCCTTAAGTGGCATTGATTCAACAAGGTGCTGAAAGCATTCTTTAGAAATGTTGGCCCATATATGGCACCATCTTGCAGTTGATGGAGATTTGTGGTAGTCATATCCAGGGCACGAAGCTCCCGTTCCACCACATCCCAAAGATGCTCTATTGGGTTGAGATCTAGTGACTGTAGGGGCCATTTTAGTACAGTGAACTCATTGTCATGTTCAAGAAACCATTTTGAAATGATTTGAGCTTTGTGACATGGTGCATTATCCTGCTGGAAGTAGCCATCAGAGGATGGGTACATGGTGGTCATAAAGGTAAGGACATGGTCAGATGCTCAGGTAGGCCGTGGCATTTAAACGATGCCCAATTGGAACTAAGGGGCCTAAAGTGTGCCAAGAAAACATCCCCCACACCATTACACCACCACCACCAGCAGCCTGCACAGTGGTAACAAGGCATGATGGATCCATGTTCTCATTCTGTTTACGCCAAATTCTGACTCCACCATCTGAATGTCTCAACAGAAATCGAGACTCATCAGACCAGGCAACATTTTTCCAGTCTTGGTGAGCTCATGCAAATTATAGCCTCTTTTTCCTATTTGTAGTGGAGATTGGTACCCAGTGGGGTCTTCTGCTTTTGTAGCCCATCCACCTCAATGTTGTCCATGTTGTGGCTTCACAAATACACAAATACACATACCTCGGTTGTAACGAGTGGTTATTTCAGTCAAAGTTGCTCTTTTATCAGCTTGAATCAGTCGGCCCATTCTCCTCTGACCTCTAGCGTCAACAAGGCATTTTTGCCCAAAGGACTGCCGCATACAGGATGTTTTTCCCTTTTCACACCATTCTTTGTAAACCCTAGAAATGGTTGTGCGTGGAAATCCCAGTAACTGAGCAGATTGTGAAATTCTCAGACCAGCCCGTCTGGCACCAACAACCATGCCATGCTCAAAATTGCTTAAATCTCCTTTCTTTCCCATTCTGACATTCAGTTTGGAGTTCAGGAGATTGTCTTGACCAGGACCACACCCATAAATACATTGAAGCATCTGCCATGTGATTGGTTGATTAGATAATTGCATTAATGAGAAATTGTAATAATCCTTCTAATAATCCTTTAGGTGAGTGTATATATAAACCGTATGTGTATGTGTGTATATATATATATATATATATATATATATATATATATATATATATATATATATGAGCACACACACAGTGAGACACACATCGCTCCAGTACTAGATGGCAAAAGCAGCTGTCTTTCAGTGGGTTGAGTTCGATACATGAGGAGGTCAATGACCAGCTTCCTACATCCTTGTGTCTAAATTACCTTCTTAAAATGGTTCTGCCATCTGCTGCTAACAAACCTGGGCCATCTGGGCAGCATGGCCATGGCTTCTCAGGGCATGTTAGAGGGTACTGGGCCATGACAGCACTACATCAAAGATCAGAATACCACACACACCATGGCCTCAGAGACTATAGGGAGAGAACCAGCAAGCGATGGGATCATTACGTGTTTATTTTAGCGTTGAGGTGGAGTCTGTGAACACTTTTGCAGAAGCTTTGACAAAAGTAACCTGTCTTGCAATGTCTTTAAAAGATGTGATGTGAACCAAAATCTTGTCTTCTGAATTAGTCCGAAATAAACCAAGATATTTTGCTGATTAGATGATTTGTTCCAATAAATCGGGGCTTTTGAAAATCTGCAACCTCCAAGCAGCTTCACAATATGTTTTGATAAATGACTTATAACAAAATAATTTGAATCGGTATTACAGAAAGTATAATTTACTGAATTAAAGATTAGAGCATTTCTGTAGGTAATGGCATTCTGGGAAATGAAGTGATCTTCTATTTGTGTAAGTGTTCATTTATTAAATCTAAATAAAAATACATACTGTCACGGGAGGAGCACAAGACAGACACAGTGGGCGTGGCGTCAGGCCTCGGAGAGGCTTTTATTAACAGAAATCATAAAACAAAGGGAATAAAAGTGGCCAAAGGGGGAAAGTGTCCAAAATAACAGGGAATCTGGTGTCCTCGTTGTGCTGCGGGGTTTGTGTGGGTCGGGCAGTGTTCACCGAGGAAGGGTCCAGGCAAGGGGCGGAGTCCGGCGGCCGCACGCGATCCCCTCCTAGGTCCGGGGCGCGAGGGGCGGCGGCTTCTCCTAGCGGCCGCGTCTCTCTCATTGGCCGCGGCGCTGGTAGGGGATGGACGGCCCGGCATCCTGGCCCGTCGGCCATGTAAACGGGTGCGGTTCTCCTCCGGATCGCGGGTCCGGCAGCTCACGTCTTGGTGGCGCGGGAGTCCCTCAACGCTCCCTTCCTGGACCCACGAGGACACCAGCGTGCATGCACGGGGAAGAGACCGGTCTCCCGAGGAGAGGCGCGTTGGGCTTTTAAACAGCGGCGGGGATGAGGCTCCATTCACATCAGGTGTGCCCCATCACACGCCGCCAGCCCTGACTCGTCCAGCGCCCCTCCTCTCACACACCCACTCCAGTCGGGAGCCTGGTGAAGGGCGGCGATTTAGGACGGGGTGCCGGTGACAATCAGGGAGGAGGCAGCTGACTCGTCACATTCCCCCTCCCAAGCGACATCCCCGTCCCCAGAGCGCCACCCACACGGGAGTGCTACCATCCTCAACCAGACTCCAAACGGTCGGAGTGGGCGGGGATTCCTCTCCGGGCGGTCCTCCCTCTCGCAGCGCACCAGAACAGGGACAGAGAAACCGGGTTTTAGTGACAGCCTCAACCAACCAAAGGGTAAAATGACAATGGAAAAGTCACTTACCCCTTGTGTGGCTGGGAGGCTGTCCCCAGTTTTCCTCCGTCCCAGTCTGGGTTCTCACGAACGTTTGCAAGCGAGAGGGAGTGACGTCACCAGACGTTTCCCAACTGCGCTGTCTAGGCTCCGCCTGCCCGCATTCTCCACCAGTGTCACGGGAGGAGCACAAGACAGACACAGTGGGCGTGGCGTCAGGCCTCGGAGAGGCTTTTATTAACAGAAATCATAAAACAAAGGGAATAAAAGTGGCCAAAGGGGGAAAGTGTCCAAAATAACAGGGAATCTGGTGTCCTCGTTGTGCTGCGGGGTTTGTGTGGGTCGGGCAGTGTTCACCGAGGAAGGGTCCAGGCAAGGGGCGGAGTCCGGCGGCCGCACGCGATCCCCTCCTAGGTCCGGGGCGCGAGGGGCGGCGGCTTCTCCTAGCGGCCGCGTCTCTCTCATTGGCCGCGGCGCTGGTAGGGGATGGACGGCCCGGCATCCTGGCCCGTCGGCCATGTAAACGGGTGCGGTTCTCCTCCGGATCGCGGGTCCGGCAGCTCACGTCTTGGTGGCGCGGGAGTCCCTCAACGCTCCCTTCCTGGACCCACGAGGACACCAGCGTGCATGCACGGGGAAGAGACCGGTCTCCCGAGGAGAGGCGCGTTGGGCTTTTAAACAGCGGCGGGGATGAGGCTCCATTCACATCAGGTGTGCCCCATCACACGCCGCCAGCCCTGACTCGTCCAGCGCCCCTCCTCTCACACACCCACTCCAGTCGGGAGCCTGGTGAAGGGCGGCGATTTAGGACGGGGTGCCGGTGACAATCAGGGAGGAGGCAGCTGACTCGTCACAATACATTAAAGTAAAAATTTCTTGGTAACATTTGTCTTTAAGGACTTAACCTTATTAAGACTTAATGCACACCCGAAGTTCATTGTGCCCACATCTACACCTTGGATGTGCATTATTTTCTAATAATTTAACAGCCCGTCATCAATTATTCTGCTTATACTATGGTAACCACACCTCAGAACGTTCTTAAGATGTTATATTTCATGACGTTTGTCCGGTCTTAGTCCTACATGCAGTAGCGTTTTGTGGATAAAGGACAGATTCCTTACGCATCTCATCCCACACCTCCATTTTTTATAATTCCAAAACTTAATTTTAGACTTAGTAACAGAGGCTTTTGCCATTGATGGCATATTAATGCAGTTAATAATTAAGTTATTAGAGAGAGAGAGAGGTGTTGTGGGCTATAATGACCTTTGAAATAATTGAAATCATTTGACGAAATAACAGAAATTGTCAAGACCTGCCAGGAGCTACTTTAGCCATGCGTTTCCCTGAAAATAATTGTGCACCTTAGAATGTCGTCGATCAGTCAGATCCAAGCATTCAACAGCCCCATAGTATAAACGTAATTAAGAACTACACTTATTGCTGTTGCTTATCTACTTCCTTATTTTCAAATAGCATTTTCTGCATCCTATTCGCAACCACAGTGTAATTCAAATTCAGGAATGAAATGAAAACGAGCTGGAGGAAGAAGAAAATTTCTTTTGCATTTGAGAAACTGCTCTAATGAAGTGCATGTCATATTTTTAATGAAGTGCCAGGCTGCTTTACTTGCTTTTATAGCTGTGGTGTATAAAAAGAAGCATGTCTGGTGAAATCTTAGCTACACACACACTCAGCTGAAGTGACGAAGCACAGTTGAGTTTTCAGGGACATTGCTCACAGCTTGAGTTTCTTGTGGCAAATGCTGAGCACAGCTTGTGTTTGTTAAGAAATGTGCTAAACTTGTGTCCTGTTGGAGTCCAACTGCAAAACTTCAATCCAGACTGCTAATGGAATCTCATTACCAAAAAGAGTAATGGTAAAGAACAAAAGTTACCGTGGACTTCAAAATGATTTTTGTCAAGCGAGACAGATTTGAGTCTGTCCAATAGACATATAATACACACTACCATTAAAAAGTTTGGAATTGGTGCAATTTTGTATTTATTTATTTGTTAAAGAAATAACAATTTTATTTTGCAACCCTATTTTTAAATGTTGTGTGTGTGTGTGTGTGTGTGTGTGTGTGTACATGTGCTTCTTTGAGTTTAATCAGACTCCTCAAATACATCCATCTAATCTCCCTGCATTTGTACGCATGAGTGGCCTATGCCTTTTTGTAAATATTTGCACATTTGTTGTGGTGAATGTTTGCCGTTTCAGTCAAGTTCAGTGGCGTAACATGCACATTTTCTCAGCATTCACAGCAGAGCACGAGTCCTACATCCGTCCACACAGCCGTTTTGATCTGATAACAGGACCGCAAAGACTGTTTTTTTTTTTTGGCAGCCTGGTTGCCATGGTGCCTCAGTGTCCCCCTTTAGTGAGGTTTAGTAGGGTTGAGCAGGTTTTGTTGATGCTTTTTGACCCCACAGGGTAAAACTCACCCGGACCACCAAGCCTGTTGTGGCAAAGTTTCAAATTCTCTCTCTCAATTGGACTCGAGCGTCTGGCAGCAGACCCGTGCCTTGTCCTTTCTGCTTAAAATGCTAATTACCCAGTGAAGATCAATCGCCTGTGCCCGAGATAACATCTGTGGGCAGTGAAGAGAAACAGTCTCTTGTGTTTTGTAATAACCGGCCCTATGGAAGCAACTAGCTAGCGTTTTAACATCCTCCAACTTTATTGCTCAAAGAATGTGCACGGTTTCAGATTTATTTCACAACAAATTTGAAATACTACAATTACCATGACTAAAAATGAAATAAATTAAGCTATATATATATATATATATATATATATATATATATATATATATATATATATATATATATATATATATATATATATATATATGTATGTATGTATGTATGTATGTATATATATGTATGTATGTATGTATGTATATATATGTATATATATGTATACATATATATATATATATATATATATATATATATATATATATACTTCAGCTGAGTGTGTGTGTATCTAAAACTTCACCAGTCATGCTTCTTTATATATATATATATATATATATATATATATATATATATATATATATATATATATATATATATATATATATATATATATATATATATTCATCTAAATTTGACTACTTTAACCACTTGTCTTATTCTATTGCAGCTTTATTTCAAATAATTTTAATTATTAATTGAATAATTAAACTAAATAATAAAATTTTTAGTTTAAGCTTTTGTTAACAATAATCACACTGATCATATAGTTCTTTTTTGGAAGAAAAACATTTAGTTTGTTTTTAGCAGACTCACTAAATGCATTTTTTTTTTCTGATATGATAGCTATCCAATTGTGAAAAGACCAGCAGACAATCTTTTGTGTCCAGTGCATATGCTGTGCGCTCTCCTATTGCATTCTTTGATCTTGAAATGAGCTAATAATTTATCAAATGCAGTGAGTATCTTTTGATTTCCTTAACGTGAACTTTGTTAAATTTAAATATAGCGCAGGAATTGAAGATCGGCTTTAAATCCGTTTTACGATGACACCTGTATGTGGCCAAGTGTAAATGGAAACGTTTTAACAAATCAGAGAGATATCCAATCACAAAATGCATGAAATGACCTGTTACCTGGTAGAAACCAAAGCACCTAGACTTAAGGAAACTGCATAAAGCCTGCAAATCAATGTATGTGATATACATCAGACGTTGCTTGGACTCTCAGCATGACACCTTATGCAATTTTAAGAGTTGTTTTCACCATTCAGTGCAAGATGATGTTATTGGCATTGATCAACTTGAGTTCACAACAGGAATATTGCATTTTAACTGGAAGACTTCAAAGTAGATACCGATAATCGGTTTGACCAAATTTTTTTTAATTTATTTATTTATTTTTCACTGATATTCATTTTGAGCATGTAGAAATCACATTATGCTGTTCAAATTATTATTAGTTTTTTTATTCAAAATGTATTGTTAAAGCAATAATATATATTTATATTAGTACTGGATGCTGTGGAGACAGAAAAGTTAGAGAGAGAAATTACATAAATACTTCAATATGTGACAATGGGCGTAACTGATGACCTGAATGAAGAATGAAAAAAAGAATGAAAGGAACAGAGGAAAGCGAGGAATTGTTTATCATGCTGATCATTTGGCGTACGCAGTGGTCTATCATTCCCACAATCATCTCTCGCTTCTCTAAATGTGACCTTTACACTGTGCGCGAGTCGTCATCTCTCTCTTACTCTTTGTGACATTCGATCCCTGCGAGACACCTTTGTGTTTAAAGATCACACTTAGCATGCAGGGTAGGACTCAGCGCTGCCATTACACACGGGAGGACGTGCACTTATAAACTCCTCATTGAGACAAATGCCACCATTTTCTTCATATAGTCCCCAGAAATGAGCTGCCCTTCTTTACATAATGCCTCTAACCTTCATCTGTCAGGAGCTGCCACACGCAGAACTCCCACAAATCCCACTGTGGTCAATATGAGGCTACTGTTAAACCCTGGCATGTGTGTCTAACGCAAGTCATTTCTGTTATACAAACTTGCAAAGTCTTGGAATAGTCACATAAAGAGAAATAAGCTTGAATTATTCATTGGAATCATAACATAATTCTATCTTTATTTGACCCTCTAACTCTAGCACTCTCTATTCTAATAATATTCTTAAAAAAAAACACCTATTCCTTTTAGACTTGCACTCTATTCGTTTACTGCTTGTTTTCTTAACAAAAACAAAACAAAAACCAGCTTTCTAATCTTTTTTGTATTCTATCGGTTTTATTATCATTTATTATACAATTAACAAGAGCAAAAAAAAGACCTCCATCACTAGCTTGCTCTATTCTTTTTCTATTCTATCTGTTGTCTTTCTTTTCTTTTTTTAAATCCCTTGCTATGTACTGCATTATGCCAAATGAGACTTGTTATAGCACTTGTACATCATTGCTCTTTTATTGATTTTGATTGCTTTCATTGTTCACATTTTTAAGTCGCTTTGGATAAAACCAACTGCTAAATGACTAAATGTAAATGTAAATATCAAAACCATTAGAGATGTAATGGGAAAATAATGCATCCGCATGTTTGCAGAGACAAAAAAATGTGTTTAAAATCAAGAAATTTTGTCATTGCCTGTTCGTGTTTTGTTCTCGTGGTAATTATAGTATTAAACAGACTAATTATATTTAATTACAGACTTTTTTTTTTTTTTTGGTGGGGGGGGGGGTCATATTACATGAAAAGCCAAAGAAAAACGGTCAAGACTTTCTCTGAAGAAACTGACCTCTTTTCTCCACTAAATCAGTCGAGCTGCATCATTTATCTCTCTTGTTTACTATTTTCCTCTCCCTCTTCCCCTCCCTGATTTATAGTCATCATATAGAAATTATATGGATTTATCTTTATTTATTATGTTTTCCAGCTTAATGCACACTACAACTCTCAAGCTTATTGCCTTTTTTATGTTTTAAGTAACAAAGAAAACCCAGACTCTAGTTTGCGCTCGATTGAAACACTACATCTAGTTCTAAGTACTGTGACGGTTGGTCACACTGGTTTAATATCGAGTGTGCATGATGATGAAACATCTTGAACTGTGTTGTTGTATTGGTTAACATTCATAAGCATATTAAGTGAACCCTTTTGGCACACGCAGATTTGTAATTGATTTCACTCTTCAGGTAAACTTTTTTTATATGTATGCTGCTGTTCAGCTTTTGTTTTTTGTTTTTTACTTTTTTTCAGCAAGTAAACATAAAATTGATCAAAAGAGATAATAAAAACATTTGGGTTACAATGGATTTCTATTTCAAATAAATGCTGTTTTTTTAGAACTTTTCATGAAATTCATGAAAGTATCCTGAAAAAAAATGTATCTGTTTTAACAACTGTTTTAGCAACTGTTTTCAACATGAATAATAATAAATATTTATTAAACAGCAAATCCTCATATTAGAATGATTTAAAGTTGTAATAATATTTATAGTATTACTATTTTATTGCATTTCTGATCGAGAGACTTTATTGACCACCAACTTTTAAAATGTAAATCACCTCTTTTTTAAACATTAATATTCAATATGCACATGTCCTGTATGTGTCTTTTCAAATTTTGACAAATTATATAATATAAAACTTGGTTTTCATGTCTTGTCTGGTTTTTATAATGTTTTAACACATTTTTCATTGTTATCAATGCTTTTTTGATCATTGTAATTCTATGTGGTGTTGCTAGTATACAGAAATTTACACTATTCACCTTTAAACCCATATCCAACTGTCACATTAGAAGATTGTGGAATAATCGTATTCGATTTCTCTGTGCTCCACAGATCAGAGGGCCTGATCCACGAATGGCTCCGAGATACAATGACACCGATCGACTGTATGCCTCAGTGCCCAGGTAGGCCTGTGTTTGAGTGTGTATTTTCACTTGCATTTAGGTTTGCGTGTTCTTGTACCATATGCTGGACATATGTGGCACCGTTGGACCTGCAGAGTCAACAAAACAAGACGGAGGAAGGTGGAGGGACTTCCCTTCTTTCTCTCTCCCTCATACACACACACCCAATCTAATCCTCTTTCAGTCCCCTAATTAAATCTTGAGTGTTTGCCCTCCGAGTGCATTTCTCATCCCAGAATATTCACCTGATCTGCTCCCAGAGGACCGGGATCCAGACAGGGAGCTGGGAATGCTATCCTGGCTCACATCCCGGGTTTTTAAGTGCTTCAGTCATTCTCCTTCGGGAACATACACGCATATGATGTGACTCCATTGTGGCACTCCGAATATTAGTAGCTCATGTTGTAAGTAAAATAGTTAGGGGTCACATTAAAGGGCAACCAAAGCCAAATTAGAATCAAACAAAAATTTTAATATTTCTAAAGTAAACTGATGTGGTACAATTCATGGAAATGTCCGCTAAAAACATAGAGAATTAATTTTCTTGTAGTCTACAAACATTAAAACATCATTTTTATTTAAATTTAAATTTTTCTGAAACAAAAAGGAAATTCTGTCATCATCAGATAATTTTGTTGATTAAAAAAAAAAGTGGGGTATGATGTTATTAGGACTTATGACAGGATTTTCTTTTTTGGATGAACTATGCTTTTAATTTTGTTTATTTTACATTTTCAGGAATGTTTTATTTTTGGGTGAACTATTCATTCAAATACTTAAATACAAATGCTTCTAGCTGTGCCAATGTGTCCATAATCAATTTCAAATGCAAAAAAAATTGAAGCATTAAAGTATTAGATTTAAACCGTTTTATTAATTTAGTGACATATTTATGGTGGATTTTGAAAGAGAGTTATGCTAAGAAAGTACAGGTGCATCTCAAAAAAAATAGAATGTTGTGAAAAAGTTCATTTCAGTAATTCAACTTCAATTAAAATTTTGAAACTTGTGTATTAAATTCAATGCACATAGACTGAAGTAGTTTAAGTCTTTGGTTCTTCTAATTGTGATGATTTTGTCTCACATTTAACAAAAACCCACCAATTCACTAGCCTGACTACGTCAGACTTCGTACTTCCGCTCAATTTCAGTTTGCTTCTGTACTCAGTCTGAGATAGAAAACTATCTCCCAGCTTTCTTCCGGCTCCAAAACAGCCGGCCAATCAACGAACAGAGGGTGGGCTGAGAGCCGTGACGTAGACACTAAGCGCCAAATTTAGGATTCATGTTTAGGTTAGGGAAATCGAAAATGGACAAGGAGACACAGGACACTATTCGCTCTGTTGTGGAAATATTCCCTGCATTTGCCAACTGATGCCCGAACAAGAAGAATGTTTCACATTTTGAATGGAGGTGATGTTGTGGCCCTACTCTCGTGTCCCGACAGGTTTTGGGAAAAGTTTAATTTATCAACTGTTACCGATCGTTAGCGAGAAACTGGGGATGCCAAAGTCCGGCAAGGCGATAACTGTGATTGGGAACTGCCATGTTTACTCCAGTATTTCACTCAATGGTTTTGTTTTCGCAGCATTCCTGTGTATGTTAATTTTCTGTACATGTACAGTACTTGGTAGGGGCTCCTTTTGCTTTAATTACTGCTTCGATTTGGCGTTGCATGGGGGTGATCAGTTTGTGGCACTGCTGAGGTGGTATGGAAGCCCAGGTTTCTTTGACAGTGACCTTTAACTCATATGCATTTTTTGGTCTCTTGTTTCTAATTTTCCTCTTGAGAATATCCCATAGATTCTCTATGGGGTTCAGGTCTGGGGAGTTTGCTGACCAGTCAAGCACACCAACACCATGGTCATTTAACCAACTTTTGGTGCTTTTGGCAGTGTGCCAATTCCTGTTGGAAAATGAAATCAGCATCTTCAAAAAGCTGGTCAGCAGAAGGAAGTGTTGGTAAACGGGTGCAGTGAAAAACACAATAGACCAACACCAGAAGATGACATTGCAACCCTAATCATCACAGACTGTGAAAACTTAAAACAGGACTTCAAGCAACTTGAGCTTTTAGCTTCTCTGCCTTTCCTCCAGACACTAGGACTTTGGTTTCCAAATTAAATAAAAAAATTCTTCTCATATGAAAAGAGGATTTTGGACCACTGGGCAACAGTCCAGTACTACTACTCCTTAGCCCAGGTAGGATGCTCTTGTCTGTGGTTCAGGAGTGGCTTAACAAGAGGAATATGAACTGTAGCCAAATTACTTGACACGTCTGTGTATGGTGGCTCTTGATGCCTTGACCCCAGCCTCAGTCCATTCCTTGTGAAGTTCACTCTAATTCTTGAATCAATTTAGCTTGACAATCCTCATAAGGCTGCGGTTCTCTCAGTCGGTTGTGCATCTTTTTCTTCAACACTTTTTCCTTCCACTCAACTTTCTGTTGACATGCTTGGATACAGCACTCTGAACAGCCAGCTTCTTTTGCAATGAATCTGACAACTGTCAGATCAGCAGTCTTCCCCATGATTGTGTAGCCTAGTGAACCAAACTGAGAGACCATTTAAAAGGCTCAGGAAACCTTTGCAGGTGTTTTGAGTTGATTAGCAGATTTGCATGTCACCATATTCTAATTTGTTGAGATTTGGTGGGTTTTTTGTTAAATGTGAGCCAAAATCATCACAATTAAAAAATCAAATACTTAAACTAGTTCAGTCTGTGTGCACTAAAATTATTTAATACACAAGTTTAACAATTTGAGTTGAATTACTGAAATTAATGAACTGGCTATAGCTTTAATGAACTAGCTAAACGTAAAACATTTAAAGGGGACAACACCACACCACAGGCACAAAACATTCTTAAAGGGGAAACATTACAAGTACTGTATGTGAATTCTGTCACATCTTTAAATGTATGTTACCACAATACCAACAAAAAGTAGCTTTTGTGTTTTTTGTACATGGATCATAGTTAAATCTATTCTTTGAAGTATTTAAGTAGAGTAACTATATCATATAAATATGGTAATCATTCAGTAAATTGGTATATTGCACCATCTACCATGGTACTACCATAATCTAGTTAAACTTTATCATGTAATTTACCTAGATTTAGACTTTTCAGCCCTTTTAAAATCCACCCAGATCCACATCAAAGCATATTTTCTACAATTTAGACCTGTGAAACACCTACAAATGAGACATCAGAGCAAGTTGGACAAAGTTTTCCTTTGCTTATGAAATCATTTATAAGCACATTTCTAAGGCTTGACACATCTTATTTTATATTTTTCCCCAAAAATAAACTCCCACCTCAGCCCTCCTGCAGTTCTCAGCTCTCCCTGAAGCAGCGATGCCGCCCCGATGTATTCATAAGAGAGGACTATTTAAATTAAATGAAATACATTTTTCAGGGTTGAACTTTGTGCTGTGGTTCCCTCGGGGGGCTCATTCAGGCCCATTTTCTTTCAAATGACTGCGCTCCATTACATTAGCATATATTTCCCTGCACGCTGCTTCTCTCTCTCTCTCCCTCTAGCTCTCCCTGTGTGTGTATGTATGACTCGGTAGAAGCAAAAGCGCTTGTTTTGTACTTTTTGAAAAGTTCCTCAAGGCAGAAACCAGTCACTTCAAGCAGTATGTCACATCACTCTTGTCACAGAGAGCAATTTTATACTGTGTTCTTCTGTAGGAGCCATAATGCAGCAGTCACACAGAATCACTCAGTCTGCAGCAGCCTCAGCCAGGCCTGAGAAATGGGTGATGTGGTGTAGTGTTTAGAGCTGGTGAGCAGATAGTGGCCGTGAGCTGTCATGTGAAAGTTTGCATGAAAGTTGCATTTTGGTTTTGTTGTTTTATTACTTTGTTTCTTTCTGAAATGCTTTTAGTAATTCTAGCACTTAAAATTATTTCAGTTAGTTTTTGTATAAACGTTTAAAGCTTCTATTTCATTGCAGCTTTCAATGCTGATTTGTTTACGGTTTTCAAAATTTTCGTTGTCTATGCATATTTTTTTCATTAAAACGTAGTTAAACATTATGGTACTTTTAATGACATTTCACTACAGTATTATGTTTAGGGCTGCAACTAACAATTATTTTGATAATCGATTGGTTGACCAATTTTTTTTTTTTTTTTTCTTATTTTATTTATGTATTTTCAATTAATTTAATAAAAAATCCTCTTTCTTTAAGTGACAAAACACACTATCCCACATCCTGCCTAATGCTGCTCTTCCAACTAACGTGCCAAAAGAAAGCTATGAAGAAATACGTCTTACATTTATATTCAATCACAATCTGTTATCCCTTTTACAGTTATTATCATAAAATACTTAAATTACATCTTGACTTTTAAACCTAAATTTAATGTCCAATAAAAGATATATCAGCAAAATTAATATTATTGCACTAAATATTATCCATCTTAGTCTGAATATTAATTCAGACTGTCAGGACAAGCCTTCATGCATAATAGAAGCATTCACAGAATATGTAACATTTACAGAAAAGGATATTACCGTAAAATGCAGTTTATGCGCTGAGGAAACATATCTCACACATTAAACAGCATGTGCATTTGTCAAAGCGCCTGACAAGACAAGCCGTGTTAAACATTATGCTAATGCATTATTAGCTTGAAGTAAAAAATAAATAAATAAAGCATTCTCAAGTTTAGAGCAACTTGGATCATACATTTTTCCCGCAGCAGCTCACTCTGTTTCATCAGCTATTTTTAGATGCATTTCATCCACAGAAATGCATTATTCACTGCTGTAATTTGACTTGACTGGCGGAAGTTTTACAGTGCGCAGTGGGCAGACACAACTAATCGATAATGATAATCTTAGTAGAAGTACCTTCTTTTAACCTCTCATGTAACCTTTGTCACTGTGTGAATACACAGTAATAAACTTTAAGATAATACTTTGCCTCTTAGGCCATTGCATTTGCATACAAAGGAATCATTTCCCTTGCCATTTAGCCTGAGCAGGAGAGGGATTAGAGTAAAGAGTTCTATCCCAGCAGAATATCCGGCTAATCGGCCTGAGTCTTAAGCTTGCTTTTGATTGGATAAAGATCAGCCAAAGGCAGAAGGTTATACAACACTATGACTGTCTGCAAGTAGAGCTTGAGAACGGACACTATTGACAGTTCAGGTCTTTAAATATCAGCATGTGCTTGAAAATACCCCTAATTTAAAACTATAGTTTTAGAGCCCAAATCATTGATATTAATGAGAAGCTGTAGCTGGAACAGACAACAGAGCCTCTGCTATAGAGCATACAGAAGATAGCAAGGTTCTGATTACCAGGAAGACGTGCTTTTCCTTGTTCATTCATCTTGGCAACAGAAACCACTATTACTTCTTTTCATTCTGTCTTGACATCTCACTCTGCTTTATATTGAGTTTTGGCTGCGGCTTCGGCTGCCGCTTTGCTTTCAAGTGAATAAGGCACAGTGACTGTGTTCTGCTTTAACATTGTATGCCTTGAAACACAGGAGCCATAATGAAATCAGTGTTTGGAAATGAAACACTTATTTTGTTTTCTGCCTCAATCAGCTCCTGTTTTCCCTGCGGCCTTAATGTCTGGAACTAGTGCCATAGATAGAATATATCCAATCACAAATAACTGGCTATAGATTAATCCAGTCTGGCGTATATGTATTTATGTCTGTATTTATTTCTGTCTGCCTGTTCAGTCAGATATATTATCTGTCTGTCTGCATGTCTGTATATTCAGTCTGTCTGTCTTACATGTATGTATAGATTATTTTTCTGTCTGTCTGTTTTACATGTATGTGTAGATTATCAATTCTTCTGTCTGTCTGTGTTTTACATGTATAGATAATCTATTCTTCCTTCCGTCTGTCTGTCTGTCTGTTTTTGTTTTACATGCATGTATAGATTATCTATTCCTCTGTCTGTCTGTCTTTCTGTCTGTCTGTCTGTCTGTCTTACATTTATGTGTAGATTATCCATTCTTCTGTCTGTCTGTCTGTCTGTCTGTCTATCTGTCTGTCAGTCTGTCTGTCTTACATTTATGTGTAGATTATCTATCCATTCTTCTGTCTTTCTGTCTGTCTGTCTGTCTGTCTATCTGTATGTCTGTATGTCTGTCTGTCTGTCTGTCCGTCTGTCCGTCTGTCCGTCTGTCTGCATGTCCGTCTGTCCGTCTGTCTGTCATCCTGTCTGTCTGTCTGTCTGTCTTACATTTATGTGTAGATTATCTATCCATTCTTCTGTCTGTCTGTCTGTCTGTCTGTCGTCCTGTCTGTCTGTCTGTTTTTCATTTATGTGTAGATTATCTATCCATTCTTCTGTCTGTCTGTCTGTCTTCCTATTCATTGGTCTATCCACACACAAACTAATTTCCTGATCTTGTTTTTGTTGTAGTTTATTGTTTAGTACATTTGCGCAAGTCTGAGTCAGTCCATTAATCCACTCTCAATCATTGACTGGTCATAAGCTCATCCTGTTACTTAAAATGCATCACACCCTCCTTTGTTCACCCTCATCCACCAGCTGTTTGGCATTGTATGTGCACGTCTGTCTCTGGGGGAAGACACAGGAGTTGAGGTCAAATTAGGAACCAAGGGAAGAATTTCCTTCCGAACATCTTGGGCAGGTGCAGGGGGCTCATGCAAAAAGATTCCTTTTTTTGTCGTAAGGCGGAAAATATGTTAGCGGACAGCTCGATCACACATGCGTGTTTCACCGAGCGTTGAGTGTTGATTAGTGCTAGTGGGAGAGAGATGGATTGCAGGGCTTGTCATTACTTTTGTTTGTTACCCATGTATTTTAAATTACATCACCTACCACAGGCTGTAGTGTCTGTCTCACACTCAAACACAAGCTCAAAGACATTTGTTCACTCCTAAACAGGCTTGTGATCTCCATTGCATATTATAGATGTGACGCTTTGACCCGCAGTTGTTCAAATAAGCACATGTGGTTCTATAACGCACACAAACATGACCTTTACCATACAATACTTCCATCTCTTACTCATGCACACACGTGCTGGTCCACCAATCTCAAACACATGTGCTTACTGATGCATTCCTTCTCACACACATAATTACAGATACTAACACACATCTGGCCATCACATACACACACACACATTGCTCACTTAGCTATGACCCTAAGCCTCTGGGCTTACATTATGTCACTGGATCACGGGGTCAGTTGTAGGGTACAACTGTAGTGAGTCGCTCACCCTAGGGTCCGTGTTTGTCCCGGCGGAAAAGCAGCAGTGTGTGTAAATCTGCTTTAATCCGCAGCTGCCAGCACACAGTCTGTAACCCACAGCATTTCTCATTATGGCTAATCTAGCACGCTAACTTCAGCTTAAAGCCCCCTTGTATTTATCTCAAGGTGTAGTGAGCATGAGCTATGTGTAATATATTCCAGTCTAATGGGGTATAAATGATATATTCTAGTGTAAATAATGAATGTAGCTTATTTTCTGGTGTATATGAGGTATATATCACACTAAATGCGGTATATATTTTAGTCTTTATCAAATATTCTAGTGTTAACAGCAGGCTAAATATTATATAAAGTTGTCTAAATGGGCTATGTACCGTATATTTGAGAGTTTTTGAAGTGTATGTTTGAAATAATCTAGTGTAAATAGGATATATATTAAGGTGTATTCCTAACTTTCAGATACAGTATATATCTTAGTTTAGTGTATTTCAGGTATATTTCAAATATTGGTTAAATTATGTATATATCATATTCTAGTGTACATGTATATATCAAATATTGCAAGTTAAATAGGCTATATATTTCAGCATATATCAAATATTGTGGTGCAAACAGTATAAATATTAATGAAATGTGCTTTATACTATATAGTTCAGTTATTTTGAGGTATATATCAACTGTCATGTATTATATCAATATATCATGTATTCTTTAATCAGAGATTAGTGTATTTGTGTATCACATGATGCTCACTAAATGGACTATATTTCATACTACAGTTCTAGACAAAATTATTTATCAAATATTTTAATGTAAATTATATATTATCGAAAGTATATATCATATACATTACTTTATCTGATATATAATTATATAAATTAGGGTGTAAAAGGTTCTCTAGCATACATATGGGTAGATATAAAAGGGTAGTTTGTTTTATATATCATATTCTAGTATTTTGTATTTAAGGTATATATCATGTTCAAGTGTGATAAATATCTTGATGAGGAAGTTGGTGGAAATGGACAAATTATGTCACTATGTAATTTGTTTTATTAGTAGCCACTTGTTTTAGTCTGAGATTCACTGTTACAAATTTATAAAACTTCCAGCTACTAGAAAAGTTTCTAATCAAAGTTTTACAAATATAAACGTGAACACTGAATATCTAAGGATTCAAACTCTGAGGTTTCACAAATGTTCATTCCTGTATAATCTACCTCCAATTATTTACTCTTAGTTCACTGTAAACATAATACTGCTTTTAATAGAAGCATTTATGCTATGAGTGCTGTCGATACAGTCATTCTGAAATAACAAAATGAAACATTAGTAATTTTAGTCTGGGTGTGTTTTGTGCTTATCTGTCTCCAGCTTTATGAACTCATACACACTGTTTAGGCTCAAGACTGCAGTATTTCTTTTTCAGTTGTTCATGGGTGGTCAGAGCTGACAGACACACTACACACACTGCTGATGGATTATAACCACACACACACACACACACACCTCACAGTACAGTGCACAGTCTACACACACTTAACTAACTTTGACAGGTAAAATAGTGAACAGACTACAGTCACACTTTAGAGTGAACTATATCAAACATCAAACGATGCATGCATGAAATATTCACACACGTGTTGTGCAGTGCAGGTTTTGACATTAATGTCGCCTGCTACCTCTTGTTTTTAGAGACCACATAGTGCGATCATAAACGAATGCAACATTTGGATAAGTAATGTAGGCCACAACCATGGAAATATTAAGAATGCAAATGCATAATGCAGTTTTTTTCCCTTCCATATATAGCATCCATTACCCTTCAATCTGCAGATGCCCTCTATTTATTCATGTAGTTTTGTAAAGACTGCTGCTTTATGATTTTATTCATTTCTTTGACCCACCTGTAGCTGCAGCTTTTATTTTAATGTCCCAGACTTCATGCGACAGACTCCTTCGTTTTTTATTTATTATTCGCAAGTGACACATTTCCTTTGAAAATGGCAAGTAGTGTGAACTGTTTCCTGGTACTGACAGAGATCGACTGTCTTTGAGTGAATGTAAATGTTTAATTTGCATGTAGTTTACACATTAAGATTTCCAGATCAGTATCGGCGTTCCCTGCTTAAGGGCATGGGTTGTGTTTTGTATATAAACCCAACCTGTAAAAAAGGCCAAATTGTGTATTTTTTAATTAATTGCAAGCCCAGATATGAAAATTGTCGTAATTTGCTCACACTCATGTTGTTCCAAACCCATATGCTGTTTTATTTATCTCAGAGAATTTGTTAAACCCTAACCACATTAGTCAAGCTCTAGAAAGGGTAAAAAATATAATTAAAACACCATAAGACTTATATTTCAATATATTTATGACTATATATTTACTTTCAACTATATTTCAAGTATCCTGAAGTCATATGACAGCTTTGTGAAATTAAAAATTAATTATGAAAAGTTATTATTCTCTGAAAATATTCCTCTTTTTCATGACTCTCAAATCATGTATGACGTCGTAAATGGGGCATCATTGCCATATAACTTCTCAATAAGTCAAATAATGAAGTTATCATAAAGTCATGAATTCAGATGTCTTGAAATTAAATTAATGGGATTTTCAAAACTCTACCGCTGTGTTACCTTAAATTGTCCTTTTATCAAAATTTATTGTTTTGGGAAATTTCTTGTTTTTCAGTGGGAAAAAAATACTATATACAGTTATACTTTTAAAATAAAGGTTCTTTAACCTTTAACATCCATGGATCATTTTTGTTGGGCAAAAGGTTCTTACAAGTGGAAAAAGTTTTAAAATGTTCTTCACTCTGAGAAAAAAAATGGTTCAAGACCTGTCCACCGAAAGGCTCTTTGTGGAACCAAACATGGTTCTTTTGTGGCATGGCTGCGAAAACCCTATTTTGGAACTTAAATCCTTAACAACATTTTTGTGGGTGAATTATGAAAGATCTCTAATTGTTGACTGAACTGTTCCTAGCCTCACTAATTCCTTCATTATCTATAGCAGTGGTCACCAACTTTTTAAAGCTCAAGATCCCTGACCTCGGCATTTATGAAAGACAAGATCTACCTACTGAAGAATTGATACAAAAAGGCAGCCCAGATTGTACTTCCAATTTTATTTAGTATTTTAATTAGTGATGCACATGTCATGATTTTTCATGGCCGATTCAGAATTATTATTTTTTAAGCTAATTTATTTATTGGTTATTTATAAATATCTGCAGGCATTTGAAATTAGAGGCAACCACTGCATTTCGATAATGATCCAAACAAAGATGCTACACAAGTTGCATGAGCAGTTGTTTTTGAATTAGATTTACCAGATTTAAAGCAAAAAAACTGAATGATCTAACTTTAGTTTTGTGAAATTATGGCGTATAAAAACATCTGAATGAATTCACAATTTCACTCTCTGACAGCAGGTGGCACTTATAGAAATGCAGCCATACTGCTGTAAACAAAGCAAGGCTGCGCTTATAAATACTACTTTATATGGAGGTAAGAGGAGAAGAAAATGCCATTGCCATCAAAACTTTTCTCAAGACAGTCAATTCCCTTCAGTGATTCAATCATATAACCCCTCACACCTGTTTTCTTCCAATATTTCGAGCATTGTGAACTGTGATCTTGCTCTGCCTGATACTGTATTTTCTCCACTTTGCATCCATGTTCAGCGTCTATGATTTCTGTTATCGCCCTGTTTACAGCCTCAGGCATAATGTATTTTTCTTTGTCACTGTCCCAGTAGCTCCCTAAAATAAGTACAAAAAAATTGAAATCTAATGTACACTGAACATAATTATAAACGCAACACTTTTGTTTTTGCCCCCATTTTTCATGAGCTGAACTCAAAGATCTTTTTTCTATGTACACAAAAGGACTATTTCTCTCAAATATTGTTTACAAATCTATATAAATCTGTGTTAGTGAGCTCTTCTCCTTTGCCAAGATAATCCATCCACCTCACAGGTGTGGCATATCAAGATGCTGATTAGACAGCATGATCATTGCACAGGTGTGCCTTAGGCTGGCCACAATAAAAGGCCACTCTAAAATGTGTTTTATCACACAGCACAATGCCACAGATGTCGTAAATTTTGAGGGAGCATGCAATTAGCCTGCTGAATCCAGGAATGTCCAGCAGAGCTGTTGCCCATGAATTGAATGTCCATTTCTCTACCATAAGCCTTTTCTCCAAATGTATTTCATGGAATTTGGCAGCACATCCAACCGGCCTCACAACCGTAGATCACATGTAACCACACAAGCCCAGGAACCTCCACATCCAGCATCTTCACCTCCAAGTTTGTCTTAGACAGCTGCTGCAACAATTGCTTTGCATAACCAAAGAATTTCTGCACAAACTGTCAAAAACTATCTCAGGGAAGCTCATCTGCATGTCCGTCGTCCTCACTTGACTGCAGTTTGTCGTCATAACCGACTTGAGTTGGCAAATGCTCACATTCGATGGTGTCTGTCACTTTGGCGAAGTGTTCTCTTCACGTATGAATCCCAGTTTTCACTGTACTGGGCAGATGGCATACAGCATGTATGGCGTCAAGTGGTCCATGGTAGCGGTGGGGTTATGGTATGGTATAGTATGGGCAGGCGTATGTTATGAACAACGAACACAGGTGCATTTTATTGATAGAATTTTGAATTCACTGAGATACTTTGACAAGATCCTGAGGCCCATTGTTGTGCCATTCATTCACGACCATCACCTCATGTTGCAGCATAATGCACGGTCCCATTTTGCAAGGATCTGTACACAATTCCTGGAAGCGGAAAGTATCCCAGTTCTTGCATGGCCAGCATACTCACCAGACATGTCACCCATTGAGCATGTTTGGGATGCTCTGTATCAGCGTATATGACA
The DNA here is from genome assembly GCF_023724105.1 of Carassius gibelio. NCBI lineage: Eukaryota > Metazoa > Chordata > Actinopteri > Cypriniformes > Cyprinidae > Carassius > Carassius gibelio. The sequence continues at coordinate 11,253,983 of NC_068371.1, forward strand.
GCAGGTTCCAGTTCCTGCCAATATCCAGCAACTTCACACAGCCATTGAAGAGGAGTGGACCAACATTCCACAGGGCACAATCAACAACCTGATCCACTCTATACAAAGGAGATGGTTGCACTGCGTGAGACAAATGGTGGTCACACCAGATACTGACTGGTTTTCTGACCCCAATACATAAAACTGCACATTTTAAAGTGCCCTTTTATTGTGGCCAGTCTAAGGCAAATCTGTGCAATAATCATGCTGTCTAATCAGCCTCTTGATATGCAGATTGAGAGAAATAGGCCTTTTGTGTACATAGAAAAAGTCTTAGCTCTTTGAGTTCCATTCATTAAAAATGGGGCCAAAAACAAAAAATTGGTTGAACTTATGATTTTGTTCAGTATATTTTGTACTTATTTTTCATTTATTTTCAGGATCTTCTGGGATAATGATTAAGATCTACCAGTCGATCGCCATTGACAGGTTGATTGAACACTGATCAATGGTATTGTTTTTCCAGGAGAATGCCCATGGAGGACTACCCAAATCAGAACTGGGCCAGCCAGAGAGACCCTGTCCATTACCCCAACCCCATCTATGAGACCCATCAAGACAACTATCCTCCACGCTCTCCCCGTTTGCCTGTACCCAGACCCGCAGAGGCCACGGGTGGTTACTACCCCACATCCCCAGCCCAACAGAGGGGTCCCATGAGGCAGGATGTCCCTCCCTCTTTGAACCCAGGTGCCAGAGCCCCACCGCAATACGATACAATAAAACAGGGGAACTATCGGGCGGCCAGTCCTGATCGTTACGGGCCATACGGAGATGAACAATACCAAGATCCCCAGCAGAAAAAACCAATGATTGGAACTGTCTAGAGTAGATTTTAAAGTTATTATATGATTTTGTCCATTTAAAAAGGAAAAACTAATTTGTTTTCTTAGACTTATGAAAAGAAAAGGCAAATACAGTTGGCTTGACATAACCCTTGATTACTCCATAGTTAACTAGTTAAGTAAAATTTGTGATTTGTTTTGGACGTCAGCTTTTTTTTTCCCTCTTGATTAGTATATGTTCTGAACAGCAAGTAAATTTTACGAGTCGGTTACATTTGAAGGAAGCACATAGGGTTTGTATATATATATATGTGTATGTTTTGCATGAATTTAAAAGAAAAACGCCACCATTTTTCCTTATTTCACTATGTACTTCCTTCAACTTAGATGAGTTGATATGTACCTGTCATGCCTCAGTGCGAGCACTCAGTCGCTGTAGCATGTGGCACCACTATGCTAGCATTTAGCTTATCACCATTCATTCCTTGGGATCCAAACTTGGTTGAATTTAGAAGCCACCAAACACTTTCGTGTTTTCCCTATTTAAAGACAGTTACATGAGTAGTTACATGAGTAAGTATGGTGACCCAAAAAAACATGGAAAGTGGAAGTGTTTGGTTGCTTCTAAATTCATCTCTGTTTGGATCCTAAGGAATGAATGGTGCTAAGCTAAACACTAGCATAGTGGCGCCACACGCTACAGCGATTAAGTGCACTCGCTGAGACGGGAGAGGTACGTATCGTACGTAAGTTGTGGGAAGAACATAGTGAAATATAGAAAAACAGTAGTGTTTTTCTTTAATTCATGATGCCACACAAAGATGTGTATATGATGGTCTACCATGGTAAGTATGGCCATTTTTTCCCATCATGATTACGTATTGTTTTGTTGATGACATGATTGGTATCTCTTATTATCCTTAAATGTCAGATCTTCTCAGAGCATTATTTGTTTATACCTGTATATTGGGTGCCTTATGCTAGCATGAGTGAGAAGTTTTTAAATGTGAAGAAATTCACAATCAGTTTACTTTTTGTTGTCAAAAGAATTTTTTTTTTTTTTTTTAGCTTTTATTGCCTTTGGAGTAACTCCCAAAAGATTCCACTTACTGTTTAGTGTTATTCATTACAATGTTTTGAGGATAATATTCTCTTCAAGCCACCTCTCTCCTTGATTCTTTTAAGTAAACTCGTTCTGAGGCCCAAAAACAAAACGGGCAAGGTTACACAAATAGCTGATCCAATACCAAAGTCTCGAAATGTTTTGTCTGTTTTTTTTTGTTTTTGTTTTTTTGTCGCGTCTTTTCTTTTATTTTAGGTCGAGGTTTTTACATTCCTGGAATTTGTTTTCCCATTTAGCCGTTTTATCATAGTGCTGCATGAAATACTGCCCCCTAGGTGCAATACACAATGCTCAATGCACAGGGTTCTTTTAGTGAATGATCGTTGTTGTTGGATCATTGCTCTAAAGTGCACCTTTTATGCCCCTTTTAACAAGATGTAATATTAGTCTGGAGTGTCGCCAGAATATGTCTGTAAATTTTCAGCTCAAAATAACCAACAGATCATTTATTATAAAATATGGAATATTTATTTTTTGAGGATGTCTAAAAAAAGAGCTGTTTTGGTGTGTATCACTTTAAATACAAAAGAGCTGCATATTCCCACCCTGTCTTCAGAAGTCCTCATTAATCCTTTAATGAGGATAAAAAAAATAAGGTGTGGGTGGATTTTTATCATTGTAGGGTTGTTCACACACTGCCAACACACATTTATGTCCAAACACCATGTAAAAGTGAATTTTGCCTAACAGGTGACCTTTAAAAACAAGACTTCCTGAAATCCTTGGTTTGTAAAATGATCTGTTTGTTGTAGTTAGGAGATATGTTGCCAGTCTAAACAGGATCCTGCAAGAACCAACTTTACTTCAACTTTGTTTTTTTGTTTTTTTTGCACATTTAATGCCTGAATGAAGAGGTTTACAGGAAAATTGTCAGATAGAAACTGAATATTCTGAGAATACATGAAGTTTTGTTGATTTTATTTGCAAGAATTTACCTTATACACATGTTACTCTATAGACTTTACAGTATGTACAATCAGTTGGTGTTCAATCTTGTGTCTGTCTCGTCATTGAAAAGTTGATTTTTAATATCTATATTTTCG
>NC_068371.1:11259472-11309472 GCF_023724105.1 Carassius gibelio
ATGCATTTGCTCTACCACTGAGCCACAGGCACAAGGTATAAATGCAAGCCTAAATATATTTAATTACTTTTTATATATTTATAAATCTACCTTTATTTAGGATATTTAGAATATATGTATATATCATGTACAGTATATGTAATGTATGCATATAATTATTTCCTCCATATTTAAGTTTTTCAATACCAATGGCTGGTATTCACAGCCATTTTATGTAGGAAATATGATATATTTTTTGTGTCAAATAGAATATTTACTAAACAAATAAGAGGAAAGTGAGAGTTTACCATGGTTTAAAATGCACCAGTCCACTTTTGAGAAGGTTTTTAGACTGCTTCTTTAGTTTTGGTATTAATGCAGCACACTGTATTATACTTACATTAGATGACTGTAGTAGCTATTGTAGTAGCTACATTACCTGCAATAGAAGCCTAAAACAATGACTAGACTGCTAACATAAACCCACTTTAAGCCGAAAAGTCATTTCAGAGTAATTTCACACTTGTTCTTCATACTACTAACCTTTGATGATGAAGAAGCTAGTAGTTCTTTACTTTAAAATGAAACACATTATCAATGATGAATACAAACATTGTGTGGTATCAGGAACAAAGGTCAAGTTAAATAGTACTGCTTTAGAATGACATGAAGCTTAATTTAGATCTATATTACTCCATACACACACACAGCTAATGACCTTCCTCATCTGACCGACTGACATGGGCAGCTCAAGGGTGATGCCAGGTGTTTTGGTTGACAGAGCAGCGCAGGCTGCTCGTGCCCCACATTTCATCCGCAGTATCGGGTTTCTGCATCATGATAAAAGGAACGTTCCTATTAGCTTAGTGCTAAGAGCCGCGGCCTGCAGCCAAGAGATGTGTATCTAAGACTCACTCTATTGGCACTGGGGTTGGGAATGCTATTTTTCCTATTGTTTTTCCTTACACAAAAAGTACCATGGTATAATCAGGGTATTTATTTTTTTATTCATTCATTCATTTATTTTTGGACATAGCACTGTAGTAATACTATGATATTCTAAGAAAGTTTATTTTAGTATCGTTTTATCACGATATGAGTACAGTATTCTTTCAATACCATGGTACTGTACGTCAAAGTATTATGATGATTTACAAAAAAAAATAAGTATGCAAAACTACCATGCCACTAATATGATTTTTGGAAATATATTACTGTAGGACCATTATATTATTATTTTGGACATGGTACTGTGGTAATACAATGTTTTATTTTCAGTATGTACCATGATATTCTCTGTGGTATTATTTCAGTAGCATGGCATATGAATATGGTAATCATTTAGTACCTTGGTATTTCCATGTACCCAAAACTACTATGCTACTAACATTGTTTTTAGATATTTAGAAAAGTAATAATGTGATGCTATTAGGAGTAATTTTGGAGTAGGCTACTAAGGAAATACCATGGTGTTATCACCCCATAAGCCCAAAAACTAAATAGTCTCTACATGAAACAAAAAACTCTACGTATCATGTACTTTGGCAATTTTTTATAACATTAAGCCAAACTGATGATGATTCAACCACAAAAATCGATCTGTTTGTTGATACTAACCAAAAAGTAGCATGTTTTTGGACATGGTACCGTATTAATATAATGTTTTATTTTCAGTATGTACCATGCTATTCCCTTAAGTATCTTTCGGTATAATTTCAATAGCATGGTAAATGAATATAATAATCATTCAGTACCATGATATTACCATGACTAACAATAAATTACCAAAAACTACTATACTACAAACTGTTGCACTTTATGTACTTACATAGTACTAGTACTAGTAAGTGCTAGTAATATAATTTAACAGCGTGGTTTAAGCTTGGGTTTAAGGGTAGTTTGTATTGGACATTTCCATAAGCCCAACAAAACAACAAAAACTAAACTGATGGCTTGTGCAGAAAAAAAAGTCACTATTGATACTTCTATGTTTGTACCATGGCATTTTTGAAAGTAACGTAAACTACAGTAAGCCTAATAAGAAAAAGCTACACTGATGTCTCTGATGAGAAAAAGTACTGTGGTATTACCAGGTTATTTATTTATCTAGAATATGTTACAGTAGTAATACAATGTGTATTTTCAGTAAATGCCATTATATGGCATATACCTTTAGTTCAATATCACTGTATGTGAATATGGTAATCATAAAGTACCAGATGATTTGTATATTAAAACCAACTACTGTAGTACTACAGTTATTTGTCATTATTATTTGTAATTGTACTGGTCTGCACACCATGCTATTTGAATGATCATTCACTACCATTATACTGTATGTACGTATGGTACCGCCACAGACCCTTTTCTAAGGTAAATGACCTATAAATTTCCATAAGACCAACAAAACGAAAGCAAAATGAATTGACATTAAAACATCAGCTTCTGTATTATACATTGCCAGAGTTGAACTTTGATAAAAATGGCACAAATTCAAATTAGACACTGAAAATGTCCTGTGTAAGAGATTGATGATTACTCGTATAACATCATCATTGATATATTTCTGTAGACTCAGTCTGGAATGGCTAATAACCACCCAGAACAATAACAACAACCAGTTCAGAAAATATTGATTAATACAGTTATTGAACTCAGATTTAAAAACTGCTTTTTCTTCTGACTCATTTGGTCGATAATCAGGAAAGGACATTTCTAAAAATGAAGCAATACAGGCTTGTTTGTGTGTGTGCCTTTAATTAAAGGGGTCATGAACTGCCTTCTTTTTTTATTGTGTATACCATTCTCTGAGGTCCACTCATAATGTTATCAAGATTTTTACATCAAAAATCATCATAATTTAGAAGTAATATTACATTTTCTGTCCCGTTTTGAACCCCGTGTTTGAATAGGCAAATGGCGAAGCTATAGATGGGCCCAGGTGGGCAATGGACCACCCATTTTTTAGCTGTGGCCCACCCAGTGAGAAGCTGGTAATTTTCCAGATGTTATTTGTCAAAATATAGTAATTATAAATGTATAGTTTCAGTATAACTTCAAATATGTGCTTTAAAATATATTAAACATGAGTTTTCATGTTCAATTACAGGCAGTTTATTCATTTCCCCTCTTCCTATAGGTGCATACCATACGCTTGAGAAAATAATGATTGGTCAGTTTCTGTCCCACCTACCCACAATTATGTTAACGACGTGAGGACACGAGTGTTTGAAAATAGTTACATTTGAAGGTTCTCATTCAGTATTTAAAAAGTATATACTGGATTTCCCAAAGGAAATGTAAGTCTTAGCACTACATCCACTCCGCCAAATGAAACTAGACCAGCATTTGATGGATATATAGATTAGAAACTTCTGAGCCAAACTTGTTTAAAGCATAACATTACCATAGATACGGTGTAAAGAAAAAAATAAACATTGTGCTGGACACTCTCCACAACGAACTACATATGAGCTGCGCTCATTTCGTAGGCCCTACAGTATTAATTAATCTTTGTTGACATTAGTTAAAAAAATTCTGCTTTTCTTTAGCTCACCCACTTAAATATTTCTAGCCTCGCCCTGTGACGTTGTTCCTCTAAGAAAGCGAAACTACTTTGTTTTTGCCTTCCAAACGAAAACACGATTAGAAATCATGTTTATATGTCGTTTATAATGGGTTTTATGATTATGTCTCATCGCTCCAGCCGGACAAGGCTTCACAATGTGTTAAGAGGCATAACATTTCTGTCTCACTCTAGAGGCATTCGGCCAATCACAACGTGCTGTATAGCTGGCCAATCACAGCACACCTCGCTTTTCAGAGAGATGATCCTTGTGAAATTCAACAGGTTTCAGAAGGCGGGGCATAGAAGAGAAAGAATAATGTACAGTATTAGGAAAATACATGTTTTTTTTTTTTTTTTTACCTTAAATCGCATAAATACATAATTACATCAAATACACAAAATAATGTTCTTTTTAGCAGCATCATATGACCCCTTTAAGGCGATGCTGCAGATGATTGGGAGGATTCATTAACAGCTAGGAAATGTCTCGTTGAGACGTGCAATTACTGTCTACTTGAGGCTGGCAAAGCATAAATAAACTCAGAGGTCACACTTGCTACTCCAATTTGCCTGCAGATCTTGACTGATTTCACAAATGTGATTTCACGTTTCGCGCTTGTTTTCTTCTCCTGCTGGCAGACAATCGGCTGGTAAGGAACAGATTTATGTGATTTCAGGGCTCATTTCCCAGACAATTCTTGAAAGAGACTTTAAAAACAGCTCGGGAAACACTTTGTATTTAACAAAATGCAAACCCTTATTAACAAATAAGGTCTGTAGCAGGAGAATCGTTTAATTCCACAAAGGTCATGCTCAAAGGTTCAGACCTCTGGAGACTTTGTCTCTGATGTCTCTCATTTAGGTCCAGGTGAAATAAAAATGGATTAAAAAAAGAAGAATCTGAGAGGAGGCATAAAAACGTTTTGGGTTTAATGCAAGTTTACATGTATAAACAGATACAATATAATATACAATACATACAATTATATATTTACATTTTACATTTTTAAAGCTATACTATACTACAACAAAGTATAATAATATAATATAATATAATATAATATAATATAATATAATATAATATAATATAATATAATATAATATAATATAATATAATAATATAAGCTTTATATATTAAAAGAATGCAAACAAAGTTTTACAAATAGATACCAGTGAAGGTCAGTTCTGAGATCTTTGCCTGTGTCATCACGACACTGAAATAAAAAGATTAAATGTGACTTTGCAAGGTTAAGTTTATTATTATTATTATTATTACACTACTCTCTTGCTTGCATCAATATTGTTTATGTCTAGTCAATGTACTTTCAGAAAAAAAGCGTGCATTTTAATGAGTTTGATTGGCTGTTTACTTTAAGAATAAGTCTTTAACTGTGCACGAAAAGTTCTGTTGATTATTCTGCATTTACAATTTGGTAAATCATTTGTAAATACAATTCATTATACCTTATAAATTAGAATCTGTCAAGCAAAATTGTTACTTTATTTTGCATTCCATAGATGTGCAGTGAGCAGCAGTCAGTCATAACAAGCCACAGCGACATCCATCCATCCTCTCGCACCCAACTCTCCCGCCCCCTTCTCCTTCACACACACTCACTCAACCCCAATCACCCGCAAACCCCGTGACGGCCAACTGCTTGCCCTTCTCACTCACTCCTCTCTTCCTGCACAAGCTTTCCATCCCTCTCTCATTCCTCTGGTTTGGGTTACCACCTCGCTGGGCTCTGACCGGCTTCACTGCACGCTTCAGCCGAGGCCTGGCGTGACACACTGTATTCTGAGTCCCACCCGTGTGGATCTTATTCGTGACTTTCTGTAGTCATCATCCATTCCAGGTGTGAAATGGAAGGTTTTTCCTATTAACTGATTGGCATTACATTCAAATAAGGATTTAGTCATGTTGTTTTGCATTTCAGCACAATTGTTTACTTTCTTTATGCATGTTCCTGGTTTTATCGTGAACCATTAATGTGCATGCTATTCCAATGAAAGGAAAAAAATGGCCATTTATGCATTATTTTAGGCAAATCACTTTGCAAATCACAACGTCTGGCCCCAATAATGTTATGTTTACACACATCCACTGACATATATATATATATATATATATATATATATATATACATATAATTTTACATTTTTAAAAACATTTTGTCTCATTGAATGTCTTTTAGTAGTTGTGACATTATAAGGAAAGAATTTAGCTGTAATTGTCCATTCATGTTTTCCATTCATGCTCAATTAAAATTCTTTGTCTGTTTTGTCCAACATTACCAGAGACAGTCATTATTATGTGTCCTTCAGTTTATAAAATAAATAAATAAATAAATAGATGTTTGTGCAATTCTGCATTTAAAATGGATGTATTCCAAAAGTAGCATGCAACATGCGGCGTGAAGTTTTGTTAAAGCCCTTATAATAATTCTTCAATATAATGATGTGTTATTTGAGCTGTAAATCTCTCTTTTAGTGGTGCAAATATATGATCTAGGATGAACTTCTGGTAAATAATATAAGTGGATTTGATTTCTGATCAAGTTTGAATTTGGTCAAATGTTTTTGAAAGAAGTGTCTTCTGCTCACCAAGGCAGCATTTATTTGATCAAAAACAGCAATATTATGAAATAATATATTCTAGTGTAATGTATTTTAAAATGAAATTTATTCCTGTTATGCGATGCAGAATTTTCAGCATCATTACTCCAGGCTTCTGTGTCACAAGATCCTTTAAAAATCATTCTAATATGCTGATTTGCTGCTCAAGAAACATTTCATCAATGTTGAACTGTTATGCGAATTCATATTTTCCATGAAACCATGATATTTTTGTTCAGGATTTCTTGATTAATAGAAAGTAAAAAAAATAAATAAATAAATAAATAAAAGAATATAATTCATTTGAAATAGAAATAATTTGTAAAATTATAGATGTGTTTGCTTTTGATCAATTTAATGTATCCTTGATGAATAAATGTCATTTTTTATGTAAAAACTACACACACACACACACACACACACACACGCACGTATATATATATATATATATATATATATATATATATATATATATATATATATATATATATATATATATATATATATATATAGGTAGGTAGTTTATCATGCAAGAATTACTAGGTTTACAGATTTTACAGTATATGGTCATGACAGGAGTTGAAAGATTAACTAACATTTTTGGTTATGCTTTTGAATCTTTTTCCATTTTATTTAACATTTAATTTCCCGGTGCAACTTCTTGCCCCTTGGACTTGTTGTAAGTGCACTACTGCAATCTCTGTTTGTGTTTTACATACTGAGGTGTCAACTGTTTTCTGCGGTTGTTTTCTGACACTATTCCACAAATTGCAATTCTTGAGCTTTGATTTAAAATGTAACATCAAATTATCTAAATGTGCTAATCGTGTTAGAAATATTTCGCACCATTAAACACATTCATTCTCAAAAGTTAAGAACTAGGGCTGCTAATGGTTTAACTTTTGACATTAAATAATCATTTTCAGTGACTTTCAATACCTTGAAAGTGTTGTAAATATTGATTCTGAATATTACACCGCGATCTGTTCCTCTGAAATACATTTAACAAAGCTGAAGGAAGTGTGAAGGTCAAGGTTACAGCAGGGCTATTGTTTTTTTCTGAGCTGCAACTGATAAGTCGTCTACGATAACACTGTTGACATGAGCAAACAGAGGCCTGGACTCAAGGGTCTGGTTGAAAACACACCCACACTCACTGAGCTAAAACATTCACACTTGATTTTGTTCCTCTCACAAACCTCCCCGACAGGCATGTCAAGGCACACCTCTCGCTCTCGCTGCTCTGTGGTTAACCTGCCCGCTCTACTGGGGTCACGCCAAATGAAGTGTGCTGGGATCCGTGTTTTTTTCAGGTCAGGGCTCATTGGCATTGGATTGTGAGCGCTGGGAATACAGTGAAGGATGATATATGTCTGCTTACAGCAACCATCCAGACTCACACAATCACACTCGTTCTCATTGGATCACAGTTGAGGAGGGGTGTCCGTGTAGGCAGGACTGGTTGCACACTCTCACTTACACTAAATTGGTCTGTAGTGCACTTGTGTGTGCATTGGTGGGACGTGTGTGGATGCGGTCAGAGGTGGCTCTCTGGTCACTGAACCACATCTCAAATCTTCAGCAGGGGAACCTCGGGTCATAAATCAAAGAATATTTTGACAAAAATAGGGAAAGAAATCCCCCCACACTGATATATTTGGCACAATGGCTATATCTGATCAGGGTTCTTATAAAAAAATAAAAAAAATGTGGTAGCTACACAGTTACACATTTCTTATTTTCATTTTAATTTAATGCATTAAAACAACTGAACTGAAACATACTGCTACTAATACTGCTACTACAAATACCAAAAACACAACAGAAATACTCAAATTAAAATGAAATTAAAAAAAAGAATAATTATAAAAAGATTATTAAAGCTGTACTGTAGATGCCATTAGGATTAATGCATTCCAAATTATAGTGCACAGAAAATAGTATGCTGTAAATACTGATTTGCAAAGTTAGAATGCATGCATATACAGTATAACCCACTTGCACTAAGAAATAGTATCACTTTATTCAGCATTTATTCAATTTCTAGACCAAAATCAAACTGAAATAATATAAGATTTTGCTTTGTACATCCTAAATTTATACATATATAGTAACTTTTTGATGTTGTACTGGTGTATATGAGTTTTGCAGTGATATTATTGGGGTTCCCACTTACACCAGACTTGCAAACCCTGCAAAGTACATATTTATACTAAATAGTATATGAATTGTTGTCTGCTGTACCATCCCCATAGTGCTTCCATTGTGATACTGAATGTGTGTCTCCAAGAAATATTGACAGAAGTCTGTGAATCTGGCTTTGGCACCGAAAAAACAGTTCTCATGTGTGTCTGATGGCTCAATAAAATGTGATGTTAGTTCAGCAATCTCAATTTAGCATCTCTGAACAGGGTCAAGCTAAAGTAAGCTAGCCTTATTGCTAATTTTGGTCCAAGGAAAGGTGCTAATGCTCTGAACTGAATGTTATATGAGCCTCAGTTGCTTGATTCGGCAAGATATCCGATAACGGCCTTTATCGTCTGTAGTTGGATTGAGTGACAGTTATATTGATAGCATTTATTGACTTTTATTATTAGTAGTAGTAGTAGTAGTATTGTTATTTGAATGAAATTGTGAAATATTGTTGGTGCATGTTTGTCCAAAAAACAAAAACAAAAAAAAAATCCTATCCTTTTCAGTTGACTATTGGATAATGTTGACTAATAGTCATTTATGCATTATTTTAGGCAAATCACTTTCACATCTGGCCCCAATCATGTTGTGCCAACTTTTAACAATGTAATCAATTCTGATGAATATATATATATATATATATATATATATATATATATATATATATATATATATATATATATATATAGTTGTGACATTATGGACAGAAATTAATTGTAAACGTCCATTCATGTTTTCAAGCTCAGTTCAAAACCAAATAATTTTGATAAGTTATATATTTTTTTATTATTTTTATATATATTTATTTACATATTTGATTCAGTCTAGTGCACGTCTGCACTTTTGCAGTGTTGGGGGAATTCCGATGCAGTTGGCCTGTGTTCAGAAGTTGTCTCAGAGCCCATGCTGTCATGATATTTCAACATGAGAGTCAGGTCTCTCTCTCTTTCTCTCTCACTTTGTTAGTCTTATTCCGGTTCACCTGTTCATTACATCAACAGAAAGTGGCAGTCTTCCTCAAGCCAAAGGTATTCATTAACATTCTCTCTCCCGCCTTTCTCTTTGACTAGTCTTCTGTCGCTGTGCTCTGTAGACATGCTTTTCATATAGACCCAGTCTGTGGTCTATATTTAAACATAACACATTACTGTGTTGATTTCAAGTCTTAGAATCAGCATGAAAATACTTTCTTATTTAGCATGCATGGTCATCTAATGATTCATGCTCACGATTAATCCATGCATACACTTGTAAAAAGGTTTGTCATTATAATCTGTCATTTCTTGAAAATGTTAGCTGAATAGCTACTTAGGCAATGCTTTAGCAAGCTTGCATCCAATGTGTTAATACAAACTTTTCATAATCCAAATTCATTCTCAACTGATAAAATCAAGTCCCTTTCTACATATTTTGTCAGTATCCTGTTTTTTATCAGAAGAACAACGCATTTTTAAAGAAAATTCTGATTTATAGATTATGTAAGATTTACTTTTCATGACAAACTCGTTTTGTTTTGTATATATTAAGACAAAAGCGTATAGTCATTGTAGTTGTCACACTCCTACTGTGCAGTGTTATCTTTTGAAGGACTGCAGTCTAGCATTTAGCCAAAACACACACACACACACACACAGAGAGAGAGAGAGAGTCTTCTAATGGCCAGTTTGGCAGTGTGAGTCTCTGCAATTATTTGCCTGGCTTTAACCCAAGTGCACACACACGCACGCTCTCGTGGTTTCACTCACCAACATAGATGCGAAAACAGGCATATCATGCAAATACAGACAGAGGTGCACCTTAACAAAGACTACAACAACTTTATTAAAAGACGCTTGCAGATTGCATGACTTTGAGTAAGTAAATGTGTGCTGACCTGAAGTGCGACGCAGATAAGAAATAATTCGAGATCAGACCCCTAAAAGAGTGACTCTCATGGGCTGCACACACACACACACACACATACAAAAGCAATCTCCAAATGGATCTTAAATGATGCCCAGCATCCATTTCTTTTTATACCAGCCCACATCCAAACTCACACACACACACACACATAAGTGATAAATAGAGCCCATTAATGGTCACAGGCACTGGATTTATTTGTGGATAGCAGGCTGTGTGCTCACAGTAGCACTGTAAAATAAGCTAAGCTTCTGCTTTACAAGACAAAGGACATTGTGTTTCAATTAAGATCCATTTACTGTTGAAGAAGAGAGAAAGAGAGAGAGGTATTCTAGGAAAGTGAAGGCAAAGAAAGAATCTTAAAAGAGACAAAAAGGCTGCATCGAACAATAGCTTTCTGTAATATCGAAATGAACTCCTTATCATTTTGCAGCCATTGTCAAAGTAATTGCTTGTTATTGTGGGATTATTGGGTCATAATGATAATGAGTGTGCGCTAATACTAAATAAAGGTTTATCAAACCCAATTTGCTGCATTTCTGAAGAAAGAGCAATGCAGTTAGCAAACATAGCACATGTGAAAATTTCTATATTATTGTGGGAATGTGATTGGCAGAAGAATAAAGTGAGAGTAAAATTGTTTTTAAAATATTTTTTTAATTGGTTTAAAATAATGTAATTGGTTTAAATAAGTTTGCAATATCAAAAATGCCTATTTTAGCAATTCATGTCTGTAACATCCATAAAACTGTTATATTAGTCCAGAAGACAACGCTATTTCTCAGAAGTTGCTGTTTCATTTGTACATTGACCTTTTTTTCTCAGATATGCCTCTTAGAACTCCTTAAAAGAAACAAAAATAGACTCAAAATAAGACAAAGCAATTGTTAATATAGAGCTATTGATTGCATAAAATAGTCTTAGTTGACTTTTATATGACATATGAATTTATGTTGAGATTTATGACTGTTGATTGTAAACTTTGATGTTTAGGCTATTCTTAACACATTGCTGAGAAGAAACTAAGACAACAGAGATTTATCCGAGAAGCAGGAGATTTCTGCAATTTAGTCTCCATTTGCTTATCATTTATGTCAATGGTGAAGCAATTCACATATTTAAAACATTCTATTGTTGGATACTATTTTAAATATACATTGTAAAAATAGTCCATCCATATAGCCAATAGCAAATAGACAGAGCAAATGAAATATTCATTTGTGTTTGTGTTTACATGCTTGTATGTATGAGTGGTTTTCCACACAGCAGATGTGCACAAATAAAAATGCTATTTATGTACATTAAGTGGCGAAGACAAAACATGAGCACAGACTCAATCTCGTTTCCATAGCAACTCCAATCAGTGATGCACATGCTAATGTGCCCCTCCTTAAAATCCCTCATTTAACCCCGCAAACTCACAAGCAATCAACTGCATAGCTTCTATTTTCAGAGTGCTTTCACAGATTTCATATTCACACCCATAAAAATTACATCAAAACCCTTACATCAACTTTAACAACAGTATATTCTATACTGATTGTGTTGCAAACCAGACTTATGAGTCATCATCCTTCCAAACCTCACCACCTCAGAAACCACAAAACAATGCAGTGGCAACCACCTATCACATTCTGGACTGGAGCCAGTTACATAGACACAGCCACCATGTTAAGACAGAGGGCCCTATTTTAACGATCTAAACGCAAAGTGTAAAGAGCACAGCGCTGGTGCACTCAGGGCGTGTCCAAATCCACTTTTGCTATTTTAACGATGGAAAAATGGTTGGTGCGACCGGACGCATGGTCTAAACAGGTCAGTGTTAATTTCGTTGACGAAGACTATGACGAAAAATATTCGTCAACTAACCTTTTTCACGGACGAAAACTAAATAAAAACTAAATAAAAGGTCAGATATGATGACGAAAAACGTGACGAAATATAACTGACACTTTAGTCAACGAATAAAAATGAGACGAAAATATATGGGAGGGACGAATGGAGAAGAGATCCAATCAGAGCGAATATTTGAGGGTAGGTTGATCTATGCAGAAGCAGCCGAGCCATTTTAAAAAGCCGCGGCAAATGCAAGCGCAACAGCTAAACAAACGCAGCAGCAGTTACACAGAAAAGAGAACAAAGATGAGTTTGCAGAAATTCGCACAGTTTCGAGGACGTTTTCATAACAGTTAAGTTGTTTACACAGGGAACTACACTGCGACCTTTTGAAATGCCATTGCGACCCAAATTTATCACTGATTATTTTTGTACCTACTTCTGTGTAATGCTATGTTTTAATATGAGCATTTATTAAAACAGAAATATGTATTTTAAGAATACGTTTTATAACGTGCTCCGAGCATTCAACACATCAAGTTGGCTTCAGCCCCGCGCTGCGGGAAAGTTGAACTGAGCAGCTGGTGACTCGCGCAACACTGAACCGAGCTCTCGTTCAGGACGTTTGCGTCCTCCTGCACCTGAACGAACAAATACAAATCGCATTTTAAATAAACATAAGAAAAAGAGCGAAAAGTGAAAGAGCTCAATTCAGCAGCGCGGTGTTCTGGTGTTCAGGGAGCAAGCAGAGACGCGTCTCAAAGTCTTCTTGCTTTTGTACCGACAACAAATACATACTAAATATGTCGAAATACCTGTCTTGTGTTCGAAAAGGTCTGTAGTTATGTCTTCAGTGAAAGTAAAGAGTTGGAAAGAAATCGGATGTGTATCTTTATAATGGATGCATTTGTCTCTTAAAGTGACCGCGCCTAATTTACTAGCTCTGCTGTCAGTGTCTTCAATGTATGAAAATGAAAGTAAATCAATCACTGCTCTTGATTTAATTACTTTGTAGTTTTAGCAAGAATTTATCCAAAGTCAATCCAAAAATCAGATAGAATAGATTATATTGTTTTACTAGTGACTAAAAAATACCAAAAAAAAAAATTAGGGACCTGAGCATGTTTTGCTTAAGTGTTTCTTTCTTTAATTGCTAATGCTACCTTTTCACACCACAGACTGAACCAAATTAAGCATTGCATCCGACATTATCAAGATGAATTTGTTGTTCTGACACAGTTTAACCCTGAGTTATTGTCATATTTTATTACCAATTTCTAAACTACAGCAAATAAACTGTGATATTGTAAGAAATGATGAAGGTGTCTGAATACATTTTGGTTTGATTGTGTATTTTATTTTACAGTGAAGACTATGCAGTGCTATTTTAAATGAACAAAAACAAACTTAAAAAAATGTAAACTTTGTGTAAATATCACAAATAAAGAAATAGAATGAACATACAATACAAATATAATATAGGTGGTTGTCTATTTCAATAATACTGTACTTCATCTTGAAAGAATGTCATATGCATTGCATATCATTCAGGATGAATGCATATCTTTTTCAGAGAGCATGTATATTTTTCATTGACAGCAGGCCTTATGTTTATTTTATAAATACCATTCCATAACAGACTGATGGAAACATTTAGTCAAGTCAACTAAGTTGACTTTGTTCTACTAAAAAAAAACTAGACTAAAACTAAAAGACTTAAGACTAGACTAAGACTAAAACTCTTATGATATTTAGTCGACTAAAACTAGACTAAGACTAAAACATTTCAGATGACTAAAATGTGACTAAAACTAAATGGTGTGTTATTCAAAAGAGTAAGACTAAATCCGAATTTGCTGACAAATTAACACTGAAACAGGTGGTCCTACAGGTGGAGTAATGGGTGTTTTTTTGGGCATAACGTGCAATAAACCAGTCAGAATCTTCCATTCCCTTAAAGGGCCAGTTGCGCTCGTGCCATGACAGATTTGCTATTTACACAGCGGAATTTAGATTTTTGTGATCAGTCTTGAAAAACTTTATTTAAGACCAGTCTAGGCAATTTAGGAAACCGGCCCTGGTATAGATGTTCAGGGTGGTTGCTAGGGAGTGTTGAATGGTTGTTAGGATGTTGCTGTATGGTAACAAAGGCATTCTAAATGTTTTCTTAAAGTGATTCCTTCTGGTTGCTTGGTAATTGCTTTGTTGTTTATCGCATGTTCTGAGTGGATGCTATGTTTTGGGTGGTTGTTAAGGTGTTGCTAGGTGGTTACTAAGACATTCTACTTGTTTGTTTTTACGATGTATGCTTGGCAGTTATTATCATACATATACATCTATGGTTGCTACAAGGGATTCTATATAGCGTTACTATGTGGTTGCTATGTAATTATTTTGTGATTTCTAAGATGTTCTGGATGGTTGCTAGGCTGTTTGGAGTGGTTTGAAAAGCCCCGTTCACACCAAGAACGATAACTATAAAGATAACTATAAAGATAACGATATTAGCGTCAACACCAGCAAAAGATATCGTGTTTATTCACGTGCGTCTGCAGCTTTAAATTCTCGAGCCCGTTATAGCAGGATGGATTCCAATTGGTTGTCAATATTTGTATCGTTCATCAGCTGGAAAAAATAGTTCTGAAAAGGATTCCAACTATATAGTTTCTCTGTGCCTTTATCGTTATCGTTATAGTAGTGTGGACTCTGCTATTCTTTAATATTGAGAACGATTTTTAAAAAGATATCTTTATCGTTATATTTATAGTTATTGTTCTTGGTGTGAACGGGCCTTAAGTTGTAGGTAGGTGGCTACTAACTAACAAAGTTTTATTTATTTTTATTATTTATTTATTTTACAGTGGATCTTCAGGCCGCTTCCCAAGGCACATTAGGAAGTAAAAAAAAAAAAAAAAACAGTTTTAACGGATAGACTTATTCAAAAATACCTTATTCCTATTTCTAATTAATCATGTTTTTGAAACTTGTTTGTAATATATTCCATTTGAACACTATTTGTGATCTATGTGTGTTTTCTAAAGTCTTATTTTGCTAACAGTTAGTCGTGAATTGTCTCTTAACACCCATTGTTAACACCTCCTTGAGGAACTCTTCACTGATAACAGCAGCCAATGAGAGTGTGTTAATCAGTGTTTAGATGGCTCGGTAAACGTCTCTGTCTGACAGGGAGAATGGCAGCTTCCTGTGGCAGAGACGGATGGAGAGCTGAAGGAGACCTTGATGAGTGTTTCAAGAGGACCACATTGTTTGTTGGTGAAAGTAGCTGTGGAATGGCTGGATGTTCTGGCTAAAAAGCAGCTCCAGAACTTTTCTGGTTAAATTTGGACTTTCAAAAGGTGGCATAGGGTAGTAAACTGAATTGTTCTTTGCTCTTTTATTCCAAATGAACCATTCAAATGTGTTTTCAGTAAGATTTGTGTGTTCAGAGTATTTACGCTGTTAGCTATGTCCCATGATGCATCTGAGAAGTGTTTTGTTTAGATTAGAATGCCCTTCATATGGGGTCACTCATGTTTGTTTTCTGGCCTCAACCCTCAGTGTGGGCACAGCTTTACCTTCACATCTTATATAATCAGCTGGTGTCTGATGAGAATGCTGTCATGTCAACAGCAAAAAGCACGTCCATCATCATATCTCTCCAGCCAATAGCCTGAGGAAAGGTGGGTGACGGGGCGCTGTGATTGGCTGAGAGGTCTCTGGTCTGCCTTCAGGCTAGAAGTATGTCTGTCTGTGCCTGTCCAGCTGCTCATATGTGTCTCTTCTTAGCGTGTTTATATCTGTGTGAAGATTGAAGAAACATTTACAACACAACAAAAAGCTGTGTTTTGCAACCATAGTAAACATTATAAAACCATATGGCACTATGTGGAGTTTTCTTTTCTTTTTTTTTTTTTTCTTTTTTTTGACAACTACCTTTTGCTCTCAAACAAAGTAAATATAATCGAGAAATGAAGTATAATGTCATCTCTTGACACTTTCTCTGGCAGCCATTACTAAATAAATCTTCTAATTAATCTAAATACTAAATACTCTTTCCTTATATGGCCCGTATGCTAGCTACTAGGCTCTCTTCCAAACCCTAGTACGCTATCTCGCTGTCAGCATTAGCTGCTAAAATGCTAACATTCTAAAATTGAAATCTCATACACTGAAAAAAAAGAAAAAAAACTTTTTAATAATTTTAACTGCTAGTGAATTTCACAAACAAATTACAAAGAACGACAAGTAACGCAACGAAAATATGAACTTTTGAAGTAGAAAAACTGAAATAGTTGTGTCTTGTTAAACATATTCCAATAAGCTTTGTTTTATACTTTAACTTCAAAAATCACTTTTTACAGTTAAAAAGTTTTGATGTTGCAAACATGCCATAGGCCAAACTCTGTTATTTTAGTGTTATTTAGATATGCGTATTTGTTAATATTTGAATTAGCTTTTTATATTTTTATATACACTTTTCCTTTTAATTTTAGTTTAAGTTATAATAATTTGCTGTGTGCTTTTGTCATTTTCCTATCATTTATAAATGTCTCTTTAATTTATTTTTATTTTAGTTTTAGTCATTTTAGTTCTGTAATATAATAATAAACATGGCAATTTTAATGTGTTTGCTGCTGTGGCTGAGCAAGTACTGAGACTTGCTACTGCCAATACATCCACAGGCATGTAAAAAATACTGCTGCTGCACATATAACATGAAATAACCCCATTATACTTGGAACTATACCACAGCAAATCTATACAGGTGGAGCTGGTGAAGGGGGAGGCCTTCTTAAGAGCTTTGCAACTGCTATATCAAGCAAATGGCGAGCAGCAAGCTCATTGGCTGAAGAGATACCAATCAGATGTGCCGTGGGAATAATGTAATTATATCAGATCGTGTTAGAAACGATCAGCCTGTGCTATCTTAAGTTTCATGGAAGTAGTTTGTATTACTTATTGTAACAGAAGTAGTTTTGAAACAGCTGTCAATCTACCTGTATTTGCTATCCGCAATTTACAAACCATGTTAGATCACATGATTGAGAAAGAATTTGAAATAGAATAAGTCAGCTTTAAATTGGCAACCCAAGAAAAAGCTGGATACAACTGCTTTTATGATCATAGATTTTATTGCATAATCAGTAAGTGTAACAGAACTGGGCAGTTTAATTTGTGTCCTGCAGAAATTTACATAACTGCCCATTGAATCCACCATTAGTTTTGGGAGAATCTGGCTAAGGAGGAATTAAAAATCTGCTTTTGGGCCAAACACACACACATACTGCACTTTGCTTTTGAGATAGTGTTTTAGTTGTTTAAGGTCATCCAAAGTGCATCTGTATTTTAGTGGTCAAAGGTCACATCAGTGGTCATGGTTTTTATCTATACACTCCCCCCCCCACCGCCCCCCCCCCCCCCCCCCATAAAGAAGGCATTACATTAAAGGGGGGGTGAAATGCTCGTTTTCACTCAATATCATGTTAATCTTGAGTACCTATAGAGTAGTACTGCATCCTTCATAACTCCAAAAAGTCTTTATTTTTATTATATTTATAAGAGAAAGATAATCTGTACCGATTTTTCCCGGAAAAACACCAGCGCCAGTAGGCTTTTGAGTTGAGAGCATGTGGAAGCTGTGACACAGATCCAGAGGCTGAAATTTAACAAGAGCAGCATCAGCAAAGGCGGTATGCTATGTGGTATGTACTGAAACTGTATTTGCTTAGCGGTTTTGGAAAATGACTAAGTTCCACCTTATGTCGTCTTTTTTTTTTAAGCTGTACATGTGGAAAGTGCAGTTTGATGACAACATCGCATGTTGTTTACTTGATGTGCTTACACCCTGATAGCTAAGTTAACAACACAGAGATATTTGAAGCAGTTTTACTCACCGCATGTGGTTCCAACACACAATCGTGACCCTTTTCCGTTGGGACTGCATTATCCTTAAGAAATAAACGATGTGCAATCCGAAATGCAGGGAACAAACAAAAACACTTGCACAACTCCGTTGATGCTTTGTAAAAATAAACTCCATCCACTGGTCCCTTAATGCTGTTTCTCTTTTGGTAATCTGTGCAGGGTTGTCTTGCCCTGGCAACCAAAAAAAACTTCTTTTGTGACTTTTCGCGACGCTCGCTCTCGCTCTGCTGCCTGTGCTCAGCCTCTCAGTGCTCTGCTATACTGGAGCGTGTTTTCTTCCGGCAGAAGAGCACGCACTTAGGACCCATATAAGGAAATCCCGCTCCATCTAACGTCACACAGAGCCATACTCGAAAAAAACTTTCCGAAACTTGTGACAAACCGGAAGAAGTTTTTTTGGAACAAAAATACTCCTTCAAACGTACAACTTAATTTTTGAAACTTTGTCCATGTTTAGCATGGGAATCCAACTCTTTAACAGTGTAAAAAACTCAGTATGCATGAAATAGCATTTCACCCCCCCCCCCCCCCCTTTAATGCATTAGCACTAATAACCCGCAACATGTTTGAATGGATGGAGTAAAAACTTTGCATGGTTACTGCACTTTGCTTTTGTAGGGTGCAGTAAGTTAATGTGACTTAAACTGAAATATTGGCAAAAAAAATTTTTCCTTTTCTCTGTGGTGTCATTTAATTTTTAAATTGTCCAGCTGCATGTGAGTCTGAATGTCTGGCCGTGAAGATGTTATTGCTAATTTGACGGCATTTGTGTTTATTGTAGCGTTTTCCTGCTGCAGAAAATATCAGGTGTGATATAAACTCCATCGAGCAACTGTGTGTGGTGCACTGTAAGGGTGGGTCTCCAGGAGATTAAAGGATACATGCATAAATTACAGTGTGATGGAAGAGCAGTGGGTGGGCTGAGACACTCTGAAATGAACTGAATATGTTTAGAGGAAAGACAGGCTTCAGTCGATGCTCTGCTGTGTCATGCCACTTGTGGAAGACAAATTATTCTATACAGTTCCTAAACTTTCTTAGAGGAGTTCTCATGAATAATAAACCATGCTGTTTATTTATGGCAGCACAGGGGCATATTTTATGCTTGTGTGCCATGGATGGTCAGACGTCATGGTCTTTTTTCTTTGTCTCCAAAAAAAAGACCTTAGAAAGGAATTTATAGGGGTGAACATGTTCACAAATGAGCGTTTATCTAAACTATTGCATTGCTTGACTTTTGAGTATCAGCATGAAGATGATTAGTTGGAAAGAAACAATATTTGAATATTATTTATATACTTTTATAGTCTTTATTAATTTCTTCAATGGACCTTTCATTTTTAAATATGGTTTTCATGTGCTTTCATCAATCGTCATTTGTTTCATTTTTACTTTTTGTAAAATAATTGTTTCTGCTTAAACTTGTGCTACTTAAAATCTTTTAGGTTTACGTTTTTCATTTAATATTTACTTTTTTTCAGCTTTATGATTTCAAATGAGTTTCTATTAATCTGTTAATTAATTTTTTTTTTTTTTTGGAACATAAAATTTACCAACATTTCAGTTAGTGTGATGCAATAACAGATGCATATGGACAAGACGACCAGATGTCCTTCTGAATATAAAAATAATAACCATAACAACCCATGACTTGAGTATCAAGCTTTGAGAATCAAAAAAGTTTTGGCAGTAACAGAGAGGAGGTTTTCTAAATTGCACATAAGAAGAACCAATTATATTAGATTACATTATATATAATGAATCATGTCATCTTTCCTATGCTCCTGTGCTATATAAAGTGTTGTATTATTTTCATTGGGAGGATTCTCTGTGATCGGATTGAGGTTCTTCCAGCTGTGATTAAAGCATTTTCATAGGCACTGTCTTGGAGTCTGTCTTTTTTCTGGTGTGGTGGAACACTACAAATCTTAGTCCCAAGAGATCGTGCTCATGGGGGGCGAGACATTGTCCGACTCAGAGTGAGACTCTCTTAGGTGTCGGGTAGCTGTAATTCTTAATGAAATGGTCTTAGGCCTGATTCCCCAGTGTGGTCAGAGCTATTTTGAATAGTGGTCAGAAAAGTCACCAGAGGATAATTTTTTTGTTTGGAGACACCAGGTTACATGTGTGTTTTCTATTGTCTTTGGGACATTGTGTGTATATATATTTGTTGAGACAGATTTTTCCAAGATCTGAATCCTGATAGAATTGACATTTAAAACTAGTCCAACCTAGAAAGAGTGATGATTAGGGTTTTTTGCTGCTAATTTCCAATAAAGATTACAGACTCTTTCATTTGTATTCCTAATGTGACAGCACCACCACCAACCAGGCCTTTAGCACACATCTTTTCCTCATCGCTTTTCAATTATCCCCATGAAAGTGACCCAGTCCCATAGCTGCCACCCCACCACATTCTCAGTTTGTGCTATTTGAATGAAAAGCCAACTTACACTACTTCCTACTGATGTTTTTCATATAGACCCATGTCATCCTATAGAAATCAGTTGAATCAGAGGTGAAATCTCTTGTATGTCTCAACTGTTTTCCATCAAAAGCAGTGAGGTTAAATGGAGAGTGAATTCTATTCTCAGATGTTTCTCTTCATGAGTTTCCAGAGCAGGCATATTCTAATGGCTTGGTTGCAATGAGACTGTGAGACTTAATCACAACGGCTGCATCATTGTCCAGTTTCTAAATGAAGTGAGCAGCGCTTCAAAACATCTCAAGTAGGAATAACTGCAAGCTGGAGCCCATTACTCTGACCTGCAGCTACCTCTGTCACAAACAACGGTGCAGTTCATGACGTGTGGATGGGTAATAATGTAGCAGAGGGCTGTACGAAGGGGATGAGTTGAGTGTTACAGAGCAGCTATGACTCATGTGATTGTGTAAATACCGACGTTCTCCTGAGTTCTTACAATGCTACGAGAAATAAACACCCACTGTGTATGTGTATTTATGCAGTCATGAAACACAAGGAAAGGAAGTTCACAAGGAAACACCAGGAAAATAAAGAAACGCATATTCAATTAAACGTACTTCAGACATAAATACACAGAGCATGCATCTTACATTCCGTCTTGGCAATTTTCTAACAGTGTTCTGTACGAGTTAGATCTACTAATTTTTAAACTAATTTTTTAGTTTTAGTTATGAATTCAATGAGGACTTGATGACATTTGAAAATGTTCTTTTGTGAATGGCCCCTTAGTGTAGTATAGTAAGAAATATGTAAGTGTCAAACTTAATTTAAAACAAATATGTATTTTTGGTGGATAAAACAAACAGAGGTGACGGAAGCTTATGGGGTGAAACAGGATGTGACCTCATGGTCTTTGAAGCCCTGCCATTGCTCCTGTGAAGAGAGGGGTGTTGAGTGAGACAGACCTGATGGCCGATTGTGCACATGGTTCTCTGTTCCTCACACAAAATCATTTTGTGGTGAAGAAAATATGACAGAAAGCACTTTCACTGAATAGATTACTTAAAGCTTGGCTTGAAAATGTCAAGCAAATGTTACATTTGTAGTCAATTCAAGCATGAAGGAATACTCCTGTTTATGTGTCCTGATTCCAAACTATGAGAACTTTATCAAATACATTTACGGATTAAGTAAATAAGTTCAATAAAATCTAGTTAACGTGCTAAAGAACTGTTAAGTGTGCTATAAGATTATCTTGCAGATTAAACAACATGCATCCAGTCCTTCACATCATGTTCATTAAATAAAAGTCCACCTTGTATGACTGTGTTTGTATATATTTTATTCAAATGTTACTTTTAAGTGGTTTTTTTTTTTTTTTTTGCTATTAAATTCAATCTAAAAGTTATTCTGTATCTAAAAATTAATATATTGTTGTATCATTTACACTTTCTCAGAATCTATCATGTAAATGTCTCTCTCTCTCTCTTTCTCTTTGTGTTAAGGTCACACATGCACATATACAACACAGACATTCAAAATGCAGAAAATCAGCTTCAAAGGGAATCTTTTCCACGAAATTTGCAGGCAGCATTATATTAGATGTGAAGGTGATACGAAAGAGGTGATATTAGATGTGAAGGTAAAGTTATACATTAAAACTGAGATCACAAAACAAAAGAATGACCCCATGCATTATTATCAGAAAAGTTTCTTGATGGACTGGCTCTGCATGTATGGCAGGAATATCTGAACTGATCATTAGCAAGTCTTAATCATTATTTTAGATTTTTAAACTGTGGCAGGAAAAGAACCCTGACTTTGTCTGCTTAAAGTTAGCAGAACTGCAGAACTAACAAAGTCCAGCGCCTCTTTTAGTCAAACTGAACTGAACTGAAGACACTGCTGTGTTGCATGAAAATCTGTCCTTCCGATTGACTACTGTAAATTCCTGGTGTGAAGGTTTTCCCAAAAGCAGTTTTTGGTGAAGTATTTTTGGGATGGCATAGCTCTGCTGTGTCATTAAAAAACCTCTGTGTCTGTAGTTAGATCTTTTGATTGTAGAGCAGCTTGGCTTGGGTACGGTGGTTCTGTACTGTGACCGTCGGTCCAGAAACATGACATTTCAGCCTAAGATTACAGTTCTCATGTAGCCTGTGCCAACGGGCTGAGAAACACACCTTAAATCCTTTAAATGTGCAGTCTGCACAAAAGTCATGAATCCTGTGGCTCTAGTGTGAAACATTATGGCACTGAATAATTCACTGAATTATAGTCATCTAGTTATCATCTAAATTATCTTTCAGTTACTAAATTATCTTTTCTATCAGTCAAAATAATAATAATAAAAAAAATGGCAAGTTGTAACAATAATTCACAATAGTAAGTATGCGGTTATGAACTTATTATGCACGGGTAATGTCAAAGAAAAACTAAATTCTCAGTGCATCCTTGTCTAAACAGATGATATTTTGAAATGAGAAACTGTGAAATGTTAGTTCATCAGGAAGGAATGGCTATGCATTAGACATTAATCTATTCCAGCTGCTGTGAAGGTCGACAGCTCTGGCTATGCTCCTGCTCTGCCCCTGCTGACCCATGTTGTCCAGGTCTTGTGGTCAGGTCTGTCCCCCTGCAGGCCTAATCACGCATTGATTTGAGATTTCTGAGCTATGGCAGTAGCCTACATGAAACAAACATTGCCACACGTTGCCTCATGTAATTGTGCATTGCACACATTGCCTCATATCACGATGACCATTACGTCGGCAAGGCTGTGAACTTCGCATTTGTATTGCATGCAAGTCCCCTTCTTAGAAAGGTGAATTGAATGTGTACAGTTTATCATGGTTTCATCATGTCATGTGATATCTTGAAAGTTAATTGCATTTCAGGCTGTGTATTATTGCTAGAGAGGAAGACAAATAACATGCACTGTAGCTTTGTGTGTGTGTGTGTGTGTGTGTGTGTGTGTGTGTTTGCACGTGAGTTACTGGCAACTGATGAGGAACACAAGTGTTTGAGAGAGTGAGTGAAAGAAAGAGAGAGAGCTGATGTTTGATTCACAAATGCACCCCACTTCCAGTCTAACAGACAACAAAGGCAACAAAATAAAGGCTACATTTTGTAATTTATCTGTAGATGTTAGCCGGCTAGCAAGCTATTAGTATAATAAGAATACCAATACCTTTTATTTAAATGTTGTGCATGCAGTCGAAAATGACTTAAACTTAATTATTTCATTTTATGAATGCTAGATTATAGTCCTAAAAAGCAGTCCCTTAAAGCAATCGGATATTAAAACAACATTAAGCTTAAATTTATTGTAAAGAAAATAAAGTAAAATTAAATAAGCAGTTAACTCAAGCAACAGTGTTGCCAGCTAAGAAGTTCTAAAAAGGCTATTTCAAAATACTACGTAAACATCACGGGCTAATTCACAGCCATTGACTTGTGATTTTTACCTCTATATTTATATTTTTCTGCTCCTCTTCTTTGCGATGCTTCCTGCATTGTGCCCCTGATAATTTTATTTTTTCATTCATTTTTTTTTTTTTTTTTTGTAGAAATTATACTTTAAGAGCAAATAAATGGCAAAACTATTTTAACTGCGTGGGCCATGCATAATTAATACGTTATGATGATGTATTTGTCATGAGGCAGAAAGTGCTTAAATAAGTCCAACGTGGCATTTTATCAAATATTATTTTTCGTTTATGTAAATTTTATTTTACACTAATATTATTTTTATCAGTTTGATGATCGATCAGTACTAAAATAATGTTAACTGTCAGAAATTATTTCGCTTAATATATGGAGGAGCGCATGATTATCACATGAGGGCACACTTCCGACCAAACCATGAATGTTTGTATTTATTTCGCCGCAGCAGCAGCAACAACAAACAAAAACAATAAGCTGTGCTGCATAAAATTTCGTACTGGAATTTCTTTGGCAATTTTTGAGCAATGACCGATTCAATGAATGAAACAGAACCGATTCGCTAAAATGAATCTGACTCTTAGCGTTAAGGGCTCCGTAAACAACAACAACAACAGCAACAACAACAAAATAAATAAATAAATAAATACGAGCCGGGAGGGAACCTCAACTTTAGAGCGATTACCGAATCTATGGATCCGTTCATTGAACGAACCGATTCGCTAAAATGAACCGGACTTTTCAGCGCTTAGAGTGAGAGTGAGAGAGAGAGAGAGAGAGAGAGAGAGAGAGAGAGAGAGAGAGAGAGAGAGAGAGAGAGAGAGAGAGAGAGAGAGAGAGAGAGAGAGAGAGAGACGTTTTCTAATCGGTGACTGAGGGGAGGCGGGCCAAGAAAGCTCAGTGTAATGCGATAGCTGGGCCGCTCAGAAATGCTATCACACACATACTGACTCACTCACTCACTCGCGCTCTCGGATACATCCACACGCGCTGCCACAGATCAGCGCGAGCACAGCAGTGCGCTTCAACACGCTTCTGTGCGCTACACCAGTTCCACTCCTGTCCGGCAGTTTGGACAAAACTTGGTGCCTCCCGAGTATGACTGAATTACTTACTAGAGTAAGAAGATAGCAGAACATTTAAACTCGGTGGGCAGCGTGTTTTAAGCGGACGGTTAAGGGAGAGAGCCCTGCTGAAACCTCTAGGCTATCAAACCATCGAAGACCGATAAGGCAATGGAGCGCAATAACGCATGCAAATCCGTGACGGCGTTATAACGGAATACAAGTGAAGACCTCTAATTTAGTCTTATTTGGGGGGGAAAAAAGGCTGTTTCATGACAAAGTATGACTTTATGAATACATGAAAAAGATCATGTCAGGCACAGTTTGTATTTGCTGTGCGCAATTGGCTCAACAGAACTGCATTTGAATATGAAATTCTGAGCACTACAAAGACAAAAGGCTTATTTTTTTATTTTCTCAGTCTGTGTTAACGCCGTTTGTTCTTTGAAGAAGATCACTAGTTGAACACGGGTCACTTCTTCAGGACAGCGCATTTTTGAAAAGATGGATTTCTGGATATTTCACCATGGGATTGCATTTATTTTTTGCTTCGTTCTGAGAGTCAGCGCAAAAGAACGTAAGTTTGTCTGTTTTTCCTCTTTAACTTTCATAACGGTGCGGTATATGTGTCTAAATTCCCATCTAGTGAGGCTATCCGCAAATGGCAAACAGATTTCTCTCCTGGAGAGGCGACGTGTGTTTCTGCTGTCCACGCAAACCATGCTGAGAAAAGAAGAGCTCCTGGTTTTATTTAATTGACAAAAAAATAACAGATTTATATTTAATAAGGCGCAGCCACACAAATAAATGGGAAGCACTTTCTTTGAGCATTGTTGGTGTTTGCTGAGACATCTTTTTAGATAATTTCTGGACAACTTTAACTGGACAACCTGGGCTGTATGTAGTAGGCTAATAATAAAAATTAACAAACTTTCACAAAAACGTTCCGATTACAACCACAGGCTTTACGAGGCTGCTGTCAAGGAACAAAAAAAGTTATTTAAAAAAAATCATAATGTAGATGTACCATAATGTAAACATCAATAAACTTTTCTATTAAAAAAAAAAAAAAAAAAAAACATGTAGACACAGCAAATGAGTCTTTATGTGAATCACACAGAGAACCATTTTTTAAGAAAGAACAGCAAAAGTCCGAACCTGGAATCAAGCCTGCAACCTTCCCAGAAAATACCATGACTTCGCGTTACAAGAACATGATTTGGCGTTCCAAACTACAAGAATCATCTGAATTAATCGTTAGCCTGTGAAGTTTCTTGTGCTTTTTTGATTTCATGAATGATATGATATCTATAGGAAAAAGATATATAAGCTATAGTAGCCTATAGTATGCAAATGAACTATTATGCATGTATGATATTTGTTATATTCCGAGTTAGTCTTCTTTAAAATATCTACAATATACACGAGAATAACGTCGGCGGATGAAATTTATTGACAGCCAGGCATTTCTCTAAAAAACCGACCAAGGAGTCCTTATATGGTCCTTATATACCGTTTAATAGTAGCCTAAACAATCGTTGACCGCGTTTTGAAACGTGCTTGTTCTCAGTCATTGTTGGTCTTTCACGGAAAAACGGAGTCACGGCACGAGCGGACTCCAGAGCGCGCAACTTTCAGCCCGCCTCTTCACGCGTACGTAGGTATATGGCGTTTTTGTTAATTGCTACGTGTTTCGTCTACTTTTTTTCCGTAATAGAAAAACAGTGCTTCATTAGTAGCTGTCAAATAATCAGAAGTGATAATGTAACAACAATGCCGTTTTGGTTTCACGGGAGATTTTTTTCATAGATACCGTCAACAATGCATCGTTAATTTGAACGTGAAAATCTATTAAGGGAAAGCATTTGTGTAATTAGTCTTTTGACTCAAAACCTCATAATTACGGAGTTATTGTAATAATATACCTCTTAATGGTGTTGTTTTGTGCAATTTATAGCCATATCTATGCCCTAATCCTCTCAAAAAAAAAAAAAAAAAATATTTACAGTGCAGCAGCACCTGCAGTTTTAGGCCAACAGGTTGAGAAAAAAATGATGACGCAGCTACAATTAGTGGTGAAAGGTCTTCAAATAATGGAAAGTTACAGCTGCGAATGAATGAACCCTACTCGCTTATGGATGACATTGTGGCTTGACTTAGGCTCTCTGCCATTGTTACATTATTGCTCTTGACATAAAAGCTACAAACTTTCATCCCTGGAGCAGCTGGCTTACGGGCATGGTGGCATTGCAAATTATATTTCTGCAAATAAATAACCATTTTAAAGTGGCTAAACTGAAGCAGCTTTAGAAATATGGCTAAACAGTTTGAAGTGCAGAGTTCAACAGATTAATGGACATTTTACATGGCTGTTTATTTTCTCTGATCATTAGCAACGCCTGCAGTTACAGTTTGACAATTGTTTTCGCATTTACTCGTGGGGGTAATTTATGTAAACAGTTTTGATTTGTGAGCCCATATCTTGTTGCAGACGATTATGCATTATTTTTAGGTTGGGTGTTTAAAAACCCATTTGGACCGCAACCTGAAACTGCACACATGCAGTAGGCCTATTCTCAAAGGTACTTCTGTAACGCCCCTTTACCCAGAGCGGCATCTACTGCAACAAGCACAACACAATGAGCTGAATTATGGACAACAAAGACACAGCATCTCTTGTGTGAGATCCATGCCTTTAGGGGCCCTTCTCAGTTTTTTTGTTTCGTCCTGGCCAAAAAGTGACATGTTGACCCACATAAAATGATATCAGGCTGTCCAGACAGTCTTTTATTCACAAAAACACTATTTGCACCTGCCTCCTACTCAAACCTCTTATTCACATCTTGTCAAACACTGCCCTCAAATCTGGAACCTTCTCAGCGAGTCCTTGCAGGGTGTTTTCTCCTGTTTAAAAGTTTAAGATCAATGCATTGATGCATTTTAACATGTTTGCAATTATGTTTTTTCTGTGTATTTTATGTTTAAGGAACCTGCAACTTATTTAGAGGCAGAAATCTAGTATATTTAACCTTGGTTGTGGAGAAAAAAAGTGACAGAATGCACATTAAACTGCATTTTTTACTCTTTTTGAGTGGTTTTGGTACATGCAAAACAAACATGCCATTAATGATAGGGTGTAATGCGTGTCAATGTGTTTCTGTGAGGTTTCAGGGGGGTTCTGGTTGGTTTATAGTGTTGCTGTGCTTCTTCTAGGATGTTTTTGATTTTCTGGTCCTTCTATGGGATGTTTTAGTCCATTTTATCGCCCGCCAGGTATAAATCCCAAGTCTAATTGCTTAGAAAAATAATAGATTTCATCTTCAAGCTACACAGTTTAAGGTATCATTCATGTATGTTGTACAAACAGTGCAAGTTTAGCCAAAGTTAGCTCAAATCACTAGTGTGAACATTAGTGATAGTGACGTTCAGGGCCGTGCACAGACCTTTTGAGGGGCATGTGCTGAAACCGAAAAAGGGCACACCCTCCCTTTTTTTATATCAATTATATATATATATTCTCTTTTTTAGCTATTCTGTTTGGTTTTATAAGCTAATTTGTATTATTTGGTTAACATGATTATGAATGACATTGAGAAGAGGGGAAGGTGAGCAATGAGTCAAGTATTTTTGACAAACTTTTTTGAAATATAATTTAAGTAATTATGTCCAACACTACGGTACAACTCAATTCCAGATTATAAGAAACTATAGCCATACCGTTACTATAACATATCCAACATGTATCAGCCTACCTGGCAAAAATTTGATACTTTGGTGGACCAGGGATGTTGGTCTCTTGAAGGTCTCTTATTAACTACACTTTCCCTAAAATAAGTCAGCAATGAAAAAATAAATAAAAATAGTGTGAAAAGTACAGTTGCAGTGAAAAACATTTCTGAAGGATCACGTGACACTGAAGAGTACTGAACTGGAGTAATAATGCTGAAAATTCAGCTTTGATCAGAAAAATAAATTACATTTGAAAATATATTCAAATAGAAAACAGTTATTTAAAATTGTAAAAAATATTACACAATATTACTGTTTTTGCTGTATTTTGGATCAAATAAATGAAGCTTTGGAATGAATCATGAATTACATTCTGCATGATAAAATATAAAGATTTCACAGAGATCTTCTGTAATTTTTTTTTAGTTACTACTACATTACTGTCGTAAACCATGTTTTACTACATTTTATACATGTCAGGACGAGCGGAGAGTATACCATAACATGATTAGCCTAAATGTTAATAAATTAAGTGTATCAGCAATCATAAATCAAAGAAGAAAATTTCTTAGAAATATATGTTATCAAGGTGACGAGGTACGAAACAGCGCGGGGGCGCACCTGTTATGATTTTTCAATAGTAAAAACAAATTATATGGTGTTGTATTACTTATCAATATATAGTTTTTGACCAGTGAATGTGTGCAAATGTGAATTTTTTTTGCCCGTCAATAAAACGGCGACGGCGCCTGCCGCTGCAGCAGTCGATTCTGTTCCCCTCGGAATGTCTGTTTCCCCACGGGTTGCCAGGTCCGTGTAATAAACCCAACCAAATAGTTAATCAAACATTTTCCCAAAGTAGCCTAAATTCCGCGGATTTGGCAACATTCCCACATGCAAATACACCAAACACACCTGGATTTAAGGAATGCAAAAAAGGACAAATTTCTTGCTACACTGCAGCATAGTAAAATGATTCTCACACTCCCGTTTATGTTCTTTTTTATTATTATTCATCTTGCAGTTGTTCCGTTATTTTTGTCTTATATTTTTACATTTCAAGTTGAAAAACCTCTCGTCCTAAATTTATTTTCAAGTTTAAGATTTAGGACGGTATTTTGAACTATTTGACTTGCCGTACATCCAGTCACGCTTCTTGCGCACGCTAGTTCTGATCGTACGTATAGTAACTCGGCAACTACGCAACAATTGTAGTATGTTTGCGTTAAGGGGAACAGACATTCCGGGGGGAACAGAATCGACTGCTACTACACCGAAAATCTGACAGCGTATGATAAATCGACAGAACACCGGCATCACATTACATTTTCATCTACAGGTTACAAACTAGTTTTTGTAACGTTAGCTATATAGACGGAGCGCTCAGTTTTTCCTGTGGTAAAATGCATTTGGCCTAAATCGCATTTTATAAAAGATGAAATGCTACTATCTGCACAGGCTATTTAAATGTTGGCTATGGCTATGACTAGATGGCAAAATGCTAGCCCTCTCTCTCTCTCTCTCTCTCTCTCTCTCTCAGGCGACGTCCCACATGTCTCAGTCAGTGAGTCAGTCAGACATCAAATAAATAAAATATGAGCCTTTATAGACGTAGTGTTTAGTAGTACTTATTCAAACAACAAGATATTTTTTTACCCTTCGCAAAACTTTGTTCAGCTCAGCTGGTGTCTACTGTTCGGCTGCTGTGGAACTTCAGTTGATTCAATGAATATAGAGGGGGCGGAGTTATCAGCTTACTGACAGCTTGAGGATCGAATGAGATTTACACAAGCTCGTTTTAAGAACTTTCATTTGCTAAATATTTGTAAAACAGACAGACAGACGTAAAGGGTGACCAATAGCATTGATAAAAAAAAAAAAAAAAAAAAAAAACACTACCAAAAAAAGGGCACTTCGGAGTGTAAGGGCAAAAAGGGCATGTGCTCTGCACAGGTTGAGCCCTACCTGTGCACGTGCCTGGTGACGTTCGTTTATGCTGGCAGCTTTCCTTTACTGTACCTTCAGGAGAGCTTTTTTGTGTGTCCACTGTTTAGCTTGCCACACCTGATTAAAGGATAAAGAGACGTGAATAAATACTTTATGTGAACAAAGCACTTAGTTCTCCCTAGGATTCCTTCAAATAGACAAAAAGACTCACATACACACATCTTCTTTTCATCTACAACACCAGAGTGGTTGTGTATGCCCTTTCATCCTATTTTTGTGGGTTTCGTGAATTGGAGAAGTACTAATCTATGCAGCTGCTTCGAAAAGAAGGTCAGAAATTTGCATTTGGGGCCAGGAAACCACGACCAGATCAATCCCCGCAGAGGCAGTGGTTTCTGAGAACTCCCTGGATTGATGGAATTGAGGAGGAATTAAAAATATAGCATAAATAATTGAAGCAGCCCCTTCTATAGTTAGATTCATTTTGAGTTTTTAGTGGAGCATGAGTGTTGGTGTGAAAGAAGACAGACAACGTGACACATTGATGTTTGTGAATTAGGGCACAGCAGAAGTTTCGGTGAGCGACAACTGTAAAATTCATGATGCACGATCAGATGTACACTGGGAATTGGTGAATGAAGTGCAATATAAAATCTCTAAAATCTGATTAGCTGAACTGTTTAGAAGTCTATGTGAAATAGCTGATGCATGGACACGTTTGACTGTAAAGCATTTGAATTCAATGTTAATTTAGCAATCAAAGTTCATTGTTCCTTGGAAACAGCTGAGTTGGTTGAATTAACTACAAGTTTAATAGGAGTATTATTAAGTAGGCTAATGTAATTATTAACATATTATTAATGTTTATGCCAGTTAGTTCTGGTCCATTTGCTCATCTTGGTTTATTGTTCACAATGCAGTGTTGTTTGTGAAGCTTAGTAGTTCTTCTTAAGAATATAAAAGGTTTAGAGCAATGTAGAGGACATGGAACCTGTTCCAAAAAGTGAAATCAAGTGAAATGTAATGTTGGTTTCAGCTATGAAAATGAAAAATTCAACGTTTTTTAAAAGGATAGTCACCCAAAAAAAGAACATTCTGTTATAATTTACTGACCCTCATGTCTTTATATTGGCTATATGGAGAAAGAAGACCATAAAATATGATAAAAGTGGTCAGTATGACTTATGTGCTATATTTCATGTCTTACAAAGCCCTGTGAAAGCTTTGTGAGAGGAATAAAATGAAATTCAATATGTATTGGACTCTTTTGGTGAGTGCTTAGATGGTAGTGAGATTCGTGAGAAAGAGAATGTGAAAGAGTGAGCAAGAAAGCTTTGGTAAGGATGAATGGATCAGTGCTGATTTCCTCACCGTGGGTGACAGCACTTTTTAATTAAGGTGCGAATGGAAGGATGGAGAGAGAAACAGAGAAAAAGAACGGGTGAGAGAGATGGAGATATATCATGGCCTCTCTACATGGATGCAACTTATCGCCACCGTGACAGCTCAGCACAGCGATAATTCCATTAATAGAAATTAATACCAGCAGAGAGAAACACAAAACATCTGGATGCACACTCAACACATACACAGACAGAGTGATTTGTATTTAGAGAGCTGTACATTTTAGATCCCTTGCTGTTTTATTTGGCATTTTAGTCTTCAACTAGAACCTCATTGGAATTAAGGATTAGACTAAAAACTGAAAATGGATATTATTATTTCTTGACCTTTAATATTGTTCTAAACATATTTGACTTTTAGACTGAAATATGAGTCATTGTTTACTTGGTAATCTCCAGTGATCTCTAACGACTGCATCCGGGTCTTTGAGTCGACCTGAGAAAGTGAACCGGTCAGATCTGTCAACGATTTTTTTGGATTGCCTTTGTCAACTGGATTAATTATAGATCTGACTCAAAAGAATGATTTGTTTGCATGAATCATGGCTACTGCTCTCATGAACATACCAAGACGAGCCAGGGATGTCAAGATTAAACTGGTGATTATGCAGTTATGAACACATTATTCAGTCAGGGATCAGATCTTTTAAATCGATCAATGATTCGTTCACAAACTGGTTTAAATTTGATTCGTTTACACCGACTCACTGAACCAGTGATCCAGTCAGAGTGGTTAACAGAATGACTTTCATCCTGTTCCTCACAAAAAAAGCCAGTGCACATATGGACCATGTAGCTTTTATAGAGATTTTTGGCCATGTTTGTCATCACTCCTTTTTCAACATCTGCTTTTGTGAGAAAAAAAGAAAGTAGTGGATTTGTGGATATTATGGTGAGTGAATTTTTTATTTAGAAATGAACAAGACATTTAAAGTTACACAAACCTTATTTTTATTCTTTGTTCATTCCAGCAGCCAGGTCTGAAATCTCTTCTTGAGGCTGTCTGTAGCCCCTCTCCCCTTCTGTCTCTCTACATGAAAGGACAGATCTGTCTAAAAAGTGCAGAGAAGGCGAAATCCCCCCTCATGGATTTATCCTCAAGACCCTCTCCCCTGAAAACCCACAACAGAGCGATAGACACAGCCAGAGAATATGGGCAGACAGAATGAAAATGCTAGAATGATTGCTATCTGTCTGTCCTTTTGTGTTCCTGTAATATATTGGGTAATAATACTGAGATGAGCTGAGGAATTCATGGAAGGAGGGCTGTAAGGGAACTGTCAAGTCATCTTCAGCACAAAACAAGAGAAGAAAATAAGAAAAGAAATGGAATCCTATTTTTAGGACCTTTTTTTGTATTATTTTATTTCCATTGTGACATTATTTTCATGGTAACTATAGTATAACGACAAACTCCCAGAATAATAAGAGTGTTATTTAAATGGTTATTTAACACCATATTAGCATTTTACTTATTGACCAATATATATATGTATATATATATATATATATATATATATATATATATATATATATATATATATATATATATATATATATAAATGTGTGTGTGTGTGTGTGTGTGTGTGTGTGCACGTTTGTGTGTCTCGAGTGTTACTAGCAAGATTTTCCCCTTAAGAGAATGGAGCTGAAAAGTGTTAGCAGGATTCGGTTGTTGCCTTAAATGCCACCTCATTTTAAGCGTACAGTACCTTTTAAAAAGACATAACAGCAGTGGAAATGTCAACATTCCTAGATATAGAAGGTTCTGGGGTTGTGCATTTGGGGTTTACGAGTCTCTTTGTGTCTCATTGAATTCTCTCCAGCTGCATCACTTTTAGCATATTTTTGTGTTGCTTTAATATTAGAGACTCCATCCATTCTCATCTGGGTTGTGAACCTATAACTCGTACAATGTTAGAAATGTGCCCACTGGTATAGATTATTCTATATTCCAGGAGATTTTAGCAGATATGGGATCAGGGTGAAGTAGTCATAAACTTCTGTCTGAGACAGGAGGAATTTTCCGACTGTGTTCATCTATGTATTAGCAGAAACCAACGTCAGACCCAGAACTCAACTGTCAATCAAACCACCCTCTTTCCCTTTCCAGTGTGTGCTGTGATGTTTCCTACTAAACATAAGCATGTTAGCTGGTTCCACTCACCTTTTGCAGTGGTGTACATTTTAATCATACAGAAAATGTAACCTTCAGGCCTGTCTTCTCATAAGGTTGATGGCAATAATCATGGGTAACCATGTTCTGAATGTCTTAGTAATTCATTTTACGCAGTACCCTTTTAATTAACTCTGTAACCTTTAAAAATGTATATGCTTCTATGCACAGGTCAAGCTTTATTTATTTTTTCTTATTTATTTGCACAAAATGAACAGGACTGAAATGAATAGCTAAAATTAGTCACTTCTTAATCATGAAGTAATGACGGTTAGCTTACTTGAGGAAGCCAAAGCTTATTTTCATATATCTTTTTAATACCTTTTTAAATGTTGATATTATCTATGAAATGATGACCAATTGAAACAGTATTTCCAATAGACGTGCTGAGTATTATTTAATATATTGCTCTTTCTATTTTGAAGAGAGCAGCACACATGCCAAGAATAGCATCATCAATTCAAACTTAAATAGTGAAATAATTTAAAATTAATATAATTGTTATGTTAATAATAAAAAAAAAAACATTTATACAAATAGTGAGTTAAATTGTCTATGAAGGTGATATGAAAATGTGCTGCATAGTAGGTATGACCCATCTGCTAAGTTGATGTTTTACTGGTAGTATGTGGTTAAAACCCCTCACTGTACGGTTGTCATGGTGAAAGACCAGTAAGTATTTCTGTCTCCTAATCTTAGCTTCTTATAATGAATAATAATGACCAGAGTGATATCCTCTATGTGTGAGGGTGGCATGAAAAAGGGCTGTTGTGCATATTAGCACAAATGCTAGCATGTGGAAGGACTGTTTGGTGAAGATAACAGAGAAACTATACTTTAGGTG
Source organism: Carassius gibelio (assembly GCF_023724105.1). Lineage (NCBI taxonomy): Eukaryota > Metazoa > Chordata > Actinopteri > Cypriniformes > Cyprinidae > Carassius > Carassius gibelio. The sequence goes on from NC_068371.1 coordinate 11,294,521, forward strand.
AGGTGGCAGAAGAGACCCCTTGAACCTCCAAAGAAGAGACTTGCATGTCACTTGCTGTCTAAGGATTGGCTATGGTAGATTATTATATCTTGTACAAAGCATAAGAAATGTATTGAATGCTTCCAGACTTTTACAATAACATTGTGAGGAAGCTTAAAATAACATAAGGTAATTGAAAATGTTGTTGTAATGTCACAAAATTAAAGATTTATTTACTGTAGAAAAAAAGTATCCACATAGCAATGATATTAGGAAAATATTATTTTAATTTTAATTCAGCATTTCCAACAATTTGTTGCCCAACCAACTTCAATAATGTGATGTATTTTCAAGAGGCCTCTGTGACATCATCCAGTATCATCAAAATGCACCAATTATTTGCAGGAACTTGAATTAATGATCACAAAAGGGCTAATGTTGATTTAATGATGGTTTTAACTTCATAAATATTTTTTTTACCTTGTGTGTTTTGACAACATGATAAATATTCCTGGTAGCCATGCAGTGCTTGCTCTGGGATTTGGTAGCACAGTGATTTATGTATTTAATTTGCCTTGAGTTTACGCCACTCTGCTTGGTCAAATGAGCGTTTAGTATGTGTAAGGTACTAAATCTAATCAAAAACTCTCCCTCACCTCACTTCCTTTCTATTTGTCTTTCTCCCATTTGTTTTAGTTGAGACATGCGGAGGCCAGCTGGATGCCAGTAATGCTGGTTACATCACATCTCCAGGATACCCCCTGGAATACCCGCCCCATCAGAGCTGCCAGTGGGTGATCAGCGCACCCGAACCCTTGCAGCGCATTGTGCTTAACTTCAACCCCCACTTTGAGCTGGAACGACTGGATTGCAGGTGAGAGGAAAGTCTGGGATAAAGGAAATTGGCTGGAAAAAAGGGGCAAAATTAGCACTTGTCCTATGGAATGACGAACGATAAAGATGTGCGTGCAATTATCCAGTGGAGCATTTCCAGAACCTGCCCTTTGTGTGGAATTGTTGATGAGGCGAAAGTGGAAGATAAGGGGAAAGGAGGATGCGAAAGAGGTACCGTAGATGTTGAATGGTCTTAATTTATTGGATGAGAGGGAAAAATGTGAGTTGGGGGAAGGGGAAAAGAGGATGTGTGAGAAAGAGATATACTGTAGTATGTGGTAATGAGGGTTTTTTAAAGAAAAAAGGTGACTTGGAGATTTGGAACTATGTGAAGAGAGGAATGATGTTTAGGGTGAAGTTAAGAGAGATATTATATAGTTTAAAGCCAGCCTAAAGGTCTTACGCAGGGTTGCAGTGTAGCTGTCACTGGGAAAAGGGGCAGTCTAGAAGGCTTTTTATAGAACTGTTTCCCCTCAGCTGTAAAATTAATTATATTCATCCATAGGCTTTCACTTTTCAGAGTCTGACTTACATTACAATAACCAGTAAATCGGTTCTACTAATGTCACTCTTTTACCTTATACTTAATGAATATGCAACTCCAGTCCTGGAGGTTTTAATAATTATTCCTTGAGGGAGCAATACTGAATAGATTAGCTCAATCCCTAATCAAACTTCGGCCCTCCAGCACTGAAGTTGCTCCTTGTCCCATATAGCTATGAGAGTCATGGAGGGCTTTAGGTCAAATTCTAATAAAACACACAGCCAATCAAGATGTTCAAGTCTAGACTCTTCCAGGAAAGTGTGTTGAGTAAGGTTGGAGTTAAACTCTACAGGACATTGGCTTTTCAGGAGCAGGATTAAACACCCTTGTCCTACAAGTTATTTGTTTAATACATTTTATTGTTGGAAAAAAACATTCTGTTTGTTAAGGAATTTTCAAAGTGAATTTAGGTTCTCTAAAGGGCCATTCACACTTTCAATAGGAGCAGTAACATCTTTAAATGAACAAAGTTGAGTAGAGAATGGATTCAATCCCCCTTATGTATGGCAAATCTGTACAAGATGTACAATGTTAAAGAGATAGTTCACCCAAAACTGAAAATTTTGCTATTGTTTACTCACCTTCATACCATTCCAGACCTGTGGGACTTTCTTTCTTCTGAGATTCAAAAACAGGATACTCACCCTCAGATATAATATAACATGAGAATGAGAAAATCATGACTGAATTTAAATGTTTGGTTTATTCCATTAAGACTCTCTAGACTGAAGACTAGTGGCAATGGTCTTTTACTTTGGATTCATTAGTTAGAATTAGTGTCTGGGAATATTCTGTCTGAAATTACTTTTTATTTTTATTGTCCCTGCTGGTGTAAAATGTATCTTGTTTTTAAGCGCTATCTTTTATGAGTGGTTTAAACCCACTGTGGCTTCCCAATAGGACGCCCATGTGCATGGCAGCAATGGGGGAGGCTAAATCTCAGTTAGATCTGTATGATTCCTTAAAGAAAAAAAAAAGTAAATACACAGGTACAAATTTAAATTAGGCCACATCTTCATATATGTTTATGTTTGTGTAAGCAAGTAAGACATTCATTGCTTTATGTTGTGTGGTACAGTTGGGGGTTTCATCCAAACAGTCAAAGAATAGACTTTGGGAGAAAGTGGTAGAGATAAAGAGAGAAGGACAGAAACAAAAAATACACACCTCAGTGGCTGATCTGTTCTGCTGATACAGCTCAGGTTAATGCCCCCTCAACCCCAAATTAACATTCTGGATTTGCTGTGTACAAATGTTCAATCTTTTTTCCTGCTCGGGTGGCTTCATCAGGTTGGACAGCTCCACTCTGGCTGTATTTGTTCTTCAGATTAGGTTTCCTAAATGAGAAAGATGGTACAGAGGTTTAAGAGAGGTATTACCTTGAAAGACATTTCCAATTGGGCTCCAAAAACAGGTGAACATGTGAGGTATCTTAGTTCAGGAGGAAATGTAAAGGTGGTTGCTTGAGAGTGTGCAAATGAATAGTTAGTACTAGGGCTGTCACTTTTAGATCAAAAATCGATTGCACAATCGATCGGACCAACCAAAAAAAGTTTTGAAAATTAAAATAGGGAATCTATTTTAACCAAATATGTACACTATTAATTTTAAAATAAACAATTAAAAATATAGATGTAACAAAACTCACAAGCAGAAAAAGAAAATAAAGAATTCCGAAAGTGCAGTAAACCTTGCGAAAGCTAGACAGAAAATACCAGCAATTTTACGCCGTGACGTCGAAAGCGACCTCTTATGCTGCGTTCACACCAAACGCGAATAGAGCAACAGTACCCCCATCTTGCGCAGCTGTACCCGAGTGTCCCTGGGACATCAGTACGGTCGGAGCGCGTCTTCTCAACAGCTGGACATATAGTGAATAAAAAACGCTCTGCTCTGGACCCCGGGAATGTTGATCGACTTGTTTTCCTGTCCAATATATTTGTAATGGTCCTAGCCTTTAATTTTGCCTGCCTAGTGCCGCCTAGCCTAACTGTCGGTTACGTTCAATAAAAAAAACACACATGGTCTGTTCTCAAGTCCATTTAAAGTTTTATTTTTTTGAACAGTTGTTTGAAATGGATTGGATCATTATTAAAAATAATCTTGGAGATTTTTGAATTGCCTAAATCATAAATGCAGCCGGTTTGAAGCCTGCAGTGATGTTTTTCTTTTGTTATGGCAGACATCCCCTCTACATATATATTTTTTCGAGAAAGTTTCACTCCTGTTGCTGTTTATTATTCTGCACGAAACTCCATGCCAATAAATAAGAAATATTGCTGACTTGTGCGTTTCCAGCGCTCTCTTTACGTTCGTCCGTTATTTGACGTTGAAAAAGGAAACTTTTTTTTAGACATGGAAAATCGATTTTACAATTGATTCAATGAACACTTATGTCTTAAAAATCGAAAATGATTTTTTCACAAAAGTGACAGCCCTAGTTAGTACTGATATGGGCTTGCATAGTTTACAGTAAAACAGAGGTGTCCAGTCCTGCTCTTGGAGGACCACTTTCCTTCAGAGTTTAACTTCAACACACCTGCCTGGAAGGTTCCTGAAGGCATCGATTAGTCGATTCAGGTGTGTTTAATTAGTGTCTGAGCTAAACTCTTTGGGCAGGTGGCCCTCTGTAAGCAGGAATGGACATCGCTGGAGTAAAAGTATTTAGCCATTTCAGAATGGCCAGTTGGAAGTGACATGAGCGACAGAGACTGTTGATCAGAATCAGAATCAGAATCAGAATCAGCTTTATTGCCAGGTATGTTTACACATACGAGGAATTTGTTTTCGTGACAGAAGCTCCGCAGTACAACAGAATGACAGCGACAGAACATAAAACACATAATAAAAGAATAAAAATACAAATATGTAGACAGTGAATGACAATATACAAATGACAATTGTAGGCAGGTATATTACAAAGTGAAGTTATGTATGTACATATATATTGTGTGCAAAATTAAGTGTATACTAAGTATGTGTGTTAGATAAATAAAGTGTGTGTGCATATAAATATAAAGTGTAGTGTGTTCGCCATTATTATCAGCTGTTCAGAAGATGGATTGCCTGAGGGAAGAAACTGGTCCTGTGTCTGGTCGTTCTAGTGCTCAGTGCTCTGTAGCGTCGACCAGATGGCAACAGTTCAAAGAGGGAGTGTGCTGGATGTGAGGGGTCCAGAGTGATTTTGACAGCCCTTTTTCTCACTCTGGATAAGTACAGTTCTTGAATAGATGGGAGGGTTGAACCGATGATTCGCTCAGCAGTCCGGACTACTCTCTGTAGTCTTCTGAGGTCAGATTTAGAAGCTGAGCTGAACCAGACAGTTACTGAAGTGCAGAGGATGGATTCAATGATGGTGGAGTAGAACTGTTTCAGCAGCTCCTGTGGCAGGTTAAACTTCCTCAGCTGGCGGAGAAAGTACAACCTCTGCTGGGCCTTTTTCACAATGGAGTCAATGTGAATGTCCCACTTCAGGTCCTGAGAGATGGTGGTTCCCAGGAACCTGAATGACTCCACTGCAGTCACAGTGCTGTTCATGATGGTGAGTGGGGGGAGTGCAGGGGGGTTTCTCCTGAAGTCCACGATCATCTCCACTGTTTTGAGCGTGTTAAGCTCCAGGTTGTTGAGACTGCACCAGACAGCCAGCTCTTTTACCTCCTGTCTGTAAGCAGACTCGTCACCGTCCTGAATGAGGCCGATGAGTGTGGTGTCATCTGCAAACTTCAGGAGCTTGACAGAGGGGTCCTTAGATGTGCAATCATTAGTGTACAGGGAGAAGAGCAGTGGGGAGAGAACGCAGCCCTGGGGAGCTCCGGTGCTGATTGTACGGGTGCTGGATGTGTATTTTCCCAGCCTCACTAGCTGCTGCCTGTCTGTCAGGAAGCTGTTGATCCACTGACAGATGGAGGTGGGCACGGAGAGCTGATTTAGTTTGGGCAGGAGGAGGTTTGGGATGATCGTGTTGAATGCCGAGCTGAAGTCCACAAACAGGATCCTCACATAAGTCCCCGGTCTGTCTAGGTGTTGCAGAACATAATGCAGTCCAATGTTTACTGCATCGTCCACAGACCTGTTTGCTCTGTAGGCAAACTGAAGAGGATCCAGCAAGGGCCCAGTGATGTCCTTCAGGTGGGCCAGCACCAGTTTTTCAAATGACTTCATGACTACAGACGTTAGAGCCACAGGCCTGTAGTCATTTAGTCCTGTAATTTTGGGTTTCTTAGGGATGGGGATGATGGTGGAACGTTTGAGGCATGAAGGGACTTCGCACAGCTCCAGCGATCTGTTGAAGATCTGTGTGAAGATGGGGGCCAGCTGGTCAGCACAGGATTTCAGACAGGCTGGTGTAACACAATCTGGGCCTGGTGCTTTTTTCCTTTTTTGCTTCCGGAAGACCTGGCGCACCGCATCCTCGCTGATCTGAATTGCAGGTGTGGGGGAGAGGGGGGATGCAGGAGGTGAGAATGGTGAGAGTGCTTGATTGGAGAGGTGTTCAGGATGGGTTGCAGGAGCTGTTAATGGTGTGAACGGTAGTTTGGAGAGGCATTCAGGGCTGGTTGCAGGAGTTGTGAAGGGTGTGAATGGTTGTGTGGGGAGGCGTTCAGGGCAGGTGATGGGTGTTCTTTCAAACCTGCAGTAAAACTCGTTCAGATCGTCTGCCAGTCGTTGATTCTCTACGGTGCTGGGGGGTGGTGTCTTGTAATTGGTGATGTTCTTTAGACTTTTCCACACTGATGCGGAGTCGTTGGAAGTGAACTGAGTCCTTATATTTTCAGAATAATTCCTCTTTGCCACTTTGATCTCCTTTTCCAATGTGTATTTAGCCTGTTTATACAAGACATTGTCCCCCTTCACGTAAGCATCTTCTTTGGCCTGACGGAGCTGTCTGAGTTTTGCAGTGAACCACGGTTTGTCATTATTGTAAATTAGTTGAGTCTTTGTAGGAATACACATATCCTCACAGAAACTGATATATGATGTTACGGTCTCTGTGAGTTCATCCAGATCGGTGGCAGCAGCTTCAAAAACACTCCAATCAGTGAGGTCAAAACAAGATTGTAAATCCTGCTCTGCTTCATTAGTCCATCTTTTTACAGTTCTTGATACAGGTTTAGCTGATTTTAGTTTCTGCCTGTAGGACGGTATAAGATGAACCAGAAGGTGATCAGAACGTCCCAAAGCTGCTCGTGGAACAGAGTGAAATGCATCCTTTATTGTGGTGTAACAGTGATCCAATATATTACTGTCTCTTGTGGGACATGTAACATGCTGTCTGTATTTTGGCAGTTCACGGGACAGATTGGCTTTATTAAAGTCCCCGAGAATGATTAAAACAGAGTCCGGGTGTTGTTGTTCTGTCTCTGTGATCTGATCAGCGAGTTTCTGTAAAGCTGAGCTCACATGCGCTTGAGGATGGATGTAAACACTGACCAGAATGAACGAGTGAAACTCCCGCGGCGAATAGAACGGCTTGCAGTTAATGAAGAGTGTTTCGAGATTTGAGCAGCACGTCTTCTTTAACACAGTTACATCTGTACACCACCGTTCATTGATGTAAAAGCATGTCCCGCCGCCGCGCGATTTCCCCGTGGATTCTGATTCGCGATCCGCTCTAAACAGCTGAAAGCCCGGCAGATGGAGCGCGCTGTCCGGTATGGTGTCATTCAGCCAGGTTTCCGTGAAACACAGAGCAGCAGAGTGTGAGAAATCCTTATTTGTCCGAGAAAGCAGAAGGAGTTCGTCCGTTTTATTGGGTAGAGAGCGGAGATTTGCCAGATGGATGCTAGGCAACGGCGTTCGAAATCCGCGCTTCCTGAGTCTGACGAGCGCTCCCGCTCGCTTCCCCCGTCTGCGCGTCCTGAAGCGCTTGATCAGCGCCGCCGCTCCTCCGATAACAACGTTCACTAAAACATCTGAATAATTGAAATCCGGAAAAACATCTTGTGGTGCGTTCTGCCGAATGTTCAGCAGTTCTTCCCTGGTGAAACTGATGGCAGGAATATAACTAAAGACAGGACAAACTAACAAAAACACAAAAACATATGCGGAGCTCGTCACGGAGGCAGCCATCCTGTATCGGCGCCAGCGATGATTGATGATATGACAACCAACAGTACAGCTACTTGATAGCCTTTAGCATTTTAATCGCTGTCAGTATGAATGCCCCGTTAGACCTTAGTAGTTTGTACTAAGTAATGACAATGAACATATGTGCTCAGGGATATCTTTGTTACTTGCAAGTGTCTGAAACAAAACTCTTGAACATATTTCAAAGATTCAATGCCAAGAACATACCAAACCTTGCCAAGTTAAGCACATAGTTCTTTGGAAGTCTCATTGTAACGATCTGGTTTCCTGACAAACTGATATAAACCTATGCACCCTGCCAAAGCGGATACTGAGTAAAACTAGCCCATCAGATTAGAGTTTTTGGAAATTTTTGGAAAGCTCTTGACTGTTTTTGTTTGCCAAAACAAATCTGAAACAATGTGCAAAAAGTAGAGTCCATCTGAGGCTGATATTCAATATTAGTGTTGCTGTTTATATGTCCTCAGTTCGGTAGTGGGCTGAAATTGAGCTGTAAGAGTCTCTGTAGGTGTGGTTTGTAAGATTATAATAGTACAAAACACATGCTGTCCATGTACCATGCTCATTCTTAAAGGAACAGTTAACCCAAAAATTTAAATTTGCTTACCCCCAGGGCATCCAGGTAGGTGACTTTGTTTCTTCAGTAGTTTTACAAACCAATATTTACAATATAAGTGGATGGGAATCTCAGCTAAAACAAACAATAAAACAACAACAACAAAAAACATACACAAACAAAACCAAATTAAACCCTGCGGCTCATGATGATAGATTGATGTGTAAAGACATAAAATAATTTGTCTCTGCAAGAAAATGAACAGTATTTATATATATTTTTTTTACCTCTGAATCACGTATTGTCCGGACTGTTAGAACTCTCATTAGCAAGTACTCTTGTTTGTATTCTCAAGGAAGCGCATGAGGAGGCTCCTACTTCTTCTTGCTTTATGGCAGATCACAGACTTATAACTGATTGCCACCACCATCTCTCAAGTGGACCATTGACACTAATTGAGATTGTAGATAGCGTGTCAATGGTCCGCCATAAAGCAAGAAGGAGAAGAAGTCTCCTCATGCGCCTGCTTGAGAACTCGCACAGAGGATGCGTTCAGGAGAGTTCTAACAGTTCGGACATTGTGTGAATCAGAAGTAAAAAATGATATAAATACTGTTCAGTTTCTTGCACAGACCCATCGTTTTTGTGTCTTTACTAGTGCTGTCAAAATTAGCGCGTTAACGCATTCGATTAAATTGAAATATTTAACGCATAAAAAAAAAATAACGCAATTAACGCGGTTGCAGTTTTTTTTTTATTTCCAGTTGTGCCCTATGTGTGTTCAACGTGCAAAGAAATATGGATAAGACCAAGGAAGGACTTTTAGACGGAAAGTTTCAGTATAAAACTGAATTACTCCGGATTACTCTTCAGTCTGCCACAAGAAACATTAATCTTCATTTAGTCTGCCACAAGAAACAGCAACATTAAAATCATGAACTCAAATGTCATTGTTTAAAAAAAAAAAAAAAAACAATGACTGTAACAGTGCGTAAATCAGACCTTTCTGTAATGCTAACGTTAATAAGCTTAAACGAAAATAACGAAATAATTGTGTAGCTGAGTATTTTTTGTAAACAGTGCCGCGAACTGTCAATCACTCCTGTACGCGTGCATCACGGTCCTCCTCACAGCTGCAGCAACTTGCGCTCTCTCTCTTCATCAAGCTTTAAAACAAAAAGGGGACAAAAAGATCATATTGTCTTTGTGCATAGGCTATAGATTAATTAGATAAATGAATATCTAAATTTGTGCCTTGCCGTCTACGGTATTTTTTTAGAACTTAGAAAAAAAGATGCTGCAGCCAATGAGCAGCCAGCGGGGGCTGCAGGACGACTCAACCTCCGCAGACAGTTTTTAATGTTTATCAGACAATAAATACTCAAGATTTTGCTTTAGTATAACTCACAACGAGTTTCACACACCTTCTCCGGCCACGTTGAGTTGTTGACACTTAACAGCAGGAAAAGCGACACATGCGCTATTCACTTGTATAACTTAAGGGTGAATGGGTAATGTAGTTTCTGCTCTGGGTGGGATGAATTAGGAAGCTTGCATTGTGAAGGGCGCTCTGAAAATCGGCAGTGCAGGTGAAAGATTAAAACCTCTATTAAAACAGATGTCCAAATGAGCGTACCGGTACGCTACAAGCACGTTGTGGGCGCACGGAGAGGTGGCGGTACGCTCAAGAGATATATTTGGAAGTGGTGGTACTGAGTACCAGTGTGTACCGGCCCACTTAAAGCACTGGCAATGACTATACTTTGGAATTTTTTTGCAGTCCACTTAGAATTCAACATGGAAATCATTTTAGTTTTTTATTGGCATTGATTGTTTTGAAATTCAAATGGTACTTACATGCCTGTGTTTTTATTTCTGTAATAAATATGGCTTTCAAGCCAACAGTTAATTTGGAGGATATTGATGGTTTATTGCAGGTATGTTGTTTACATGAGAAAATCTGTGTTACAAGTTAAACAAAAATTCCAATAAACAATCATATTTTGAATTTAAATAGTTTCTTTGTCTTGAGTTTACATTAATTATTTACATTTTACATTTAAATATCCAAAAAGTTTCAGTCTTTTAATTGCGATTAATCGCGATTAATTTTAAAAAAATTGTGCGATTAATTAGTTAATTTTTTTTAATCGATTGACAGCACTAGTCTTTACATATAAATATATCACCATGAGCCACAGGGTTTATTTATTGTTTTATTTTTTTAGTTTTATTGTATGTTTTAGCCGTGATTCCCATCTACTTACATTATAGGACTGATAGACTGCAACGGTTTGAGCTAAAAATCTTGGTTTGTGTTCTACCGAATGAACGAGGTCACCTACTGTACATCTTGGATGCCCTGGGGGTAAGCAGAAAAACATTTTTGTGTGAACTATACCTTTAATCATTCTTACTCCGTCTCAGTCTGAATGAGTGAAAGAAAAGTGGAAAGAAATGTGTGAGGAAAAATTCTGAAGAGGCGTCAAATGCTTTATGGTACTGTTCTTCATAAACTGGCCTCTTTCTAATGGTCCACTTCAAATGTTCATCTCCTCCATCTATTTTTTACTATATATACAATGAGTCATCGTCAGCCCATTAAAGCAAGGTATGATTGAAAGGCCCTGGCTCCGTCTTTTAGACAGCAAACACTTACACACACACTAGCAACCACATTTAAATTTACCTTGTGCTTATGAGTGCTGGCTGAGAGTCTCTGTTACTCGGAGGATCTGCTTCGCTTAGCTTGCACAATTTACTCTAGACAAGGTCAAAACAGCTTCTCGTGCCCTTAACCATACTAACTGAAGTGCTTCTACAAAGCATCTTGTGGCTCACCCAGTAGGTGTGGTATCAATGACCGGGATTTTTTATTAGCAGGGAATTTTTATTCCAGTAGCAAAGCCAGATGGCTTTTACCTGGAGGGCTGTCAGCAGATTGATCTGAGATAGATGCAATAAAAATGGCAAAATGAAATATCTGGCCATATCTTTAATGTGATAATCTTCTCCTTTGAGATGAAAGAAAGAAAAGGGGTGGATGAGGTGAGAAGAAATCACTCTCTTTTGCACTCTCGATCTGTCTGTCCGTCCGTCCCTCTCTCCTCTGAAGCAATTTTTTATTTTTCATTTAATTCCTTCAGGTGTCTACCAAGTTTGCCTCATTATCATTCTCCAAATAGACCCCATTATATTTTCTCGCCCTAACACATTACTCTATATGCAAACAGCAAGTTCCTTCTGAGTGCTTAACTCTGAGTTCACATAATGCATACAGAGAAAGAAGTAAATTGTTGTAGAATTGGATTTAAATGTTGTACGACAGTGGAAGGGCTTAAGTCGAAACCAGATCTGAATGAGAATTACCTCTCATAAAATATTGACAGAGAGACAGTTGTTTGGGCTGAGGAGGGAATCTAGAAGAATTACTGGTAGCAATGAGACATATGTGTGCTATGAAGTCTGCATCACTCAGTAAATTAAGCCTGCGCTCTACTCAAGTGATGAAAGTTCTCACGTTTATATGCAGTGCTATCTGCAGATGTTGAGGTGCTAAGCTATTGAGCAGCATCAGCGTTTCTGAACTGCAAGCATGATATCACCCTATTTCCACTTTTCCTCTGGGACAAAGATCAATGTATGTCCTTTGCCCTTAATGAAGAATCAATGGACCCAGCACATTCAAAAGAGTGAGGTCATGGTCAAATAGGGCACAGACCAGCGGACCAAAGGCCACAGGGGTCATGTGTACAAAATGAGCATCACATAAATAAAAAATACCACAGTTACATTGAACAGTTATAATATTAGTTATTCTTAGATCAATAATAGCTCAACAAACCTTATGAATTACTTCCAGCTCCTACAGTCTGACTGGGTGATATTCAGCACAGTTGGAGTCATAAAATGACTAATGTACATAAACCTGAGACCGCATATCAGTTCAGTTTTTTACTAACTGTTTACTAACTGACCGATAACTGATGATTTCACATGCTTGATAATTATTCAAATAGGACAATAATGTTTTTTTTTAGGACACAGCAATTTCAGTGATGTTTTTAGGGCATTGGAAATATATCAGCAACCCCAGAGTGTATCAAGATATTGATAGCTCAAAAAAAAAAAAAAAAAATCAAATCAGTCTGGTGTAGTATAAAGTGACACATTTGGGAATTCAACGATTTTAAAAAGTCTCTCTTTACCCCGAGAAACCAATTTTCCCAGAAAAAAGTTTGAATATCCTTGATGGAAAAAAGGACCTAATGCATTCTGATGAGGCCTAAGGCTTTCAATGGCAACATAATGGGAATTGGGAGATGGCACGTTTTAATGGGAACGAGCTGAATTTCGGAAGGCTAGAAAATACTCTTTCCTAAAGGTGTGAGTTAAAAAAAACAACAACACACACACAAAAAAACAAAAAAAAACAATGCTGCTTTAAAGCCAGTTTTGTGTTGTTTATGAAAAAGCCTCGGGCTCCTGTGGTCTACCCCAGTCATCTGCAAATGTCAGCGCTGTATCGGACAGCAATGCTATTTGTTTCAGAACCGGATTGAATATGGCAACCCTCCCTTCCCCTTGGGAACCCTCCCCGGCATCTATTTAATATTTCACAGGCACTTATAGCTTATTAGGCTGCCCCCCCCAGGGGCCGAGCGTGCGGCTTTCCATGCAGACTCTCAACATTATTTAATTTCAATTTTAGTGTCTTGGCCGACTGACGAGCCATCCTGGAGCAAATCCTGCGGCTGCTGGCCTAAAAGCATAGCAGAATTCAAATGAGCAGCCATTGTGTGATTTGATATCGAAAAGTCAATGTGATTGTGTGTCAGACTGAATTATATTCTGAAAAAGCCATTGAGATGAGTTTGAGAAAGCTACAGGACATCTTCATAGGATAATAAAGATATGTCACACAGCCTATCATAATAGTTGTTTGATTTCAGCTAAGTTTTGTTTCCAGGATTCAGCAAGGAAGCTACACCTTGGTCAGATGTGAAATGACTTGTCAAGAGCAGTTTTATTTCCTGTATTGACGTATTTCTTTTTAAAACAGTAATCAATTCTTGCTTTCTCTGGGAATTAAACCAATTACGCTGGTATTGCTAGCACTGTGATGCTATACTGTATGAGCTACAGACAATTTTCTACTTGCTATTGCTAGCCAGAAGCAGATGTTATGTTTTGTTTTTCTTTAAAGAAAATTTTATTGATGTTATTATAAAGTGATTGATTGATTGGTTTACTCTTTACTTAAATGGTAGTGTAAGGAAGTGCTTCTGAAACCTGTCCCGTGGACTCCCAACCACTCCAGATTTTGTATGTATCCATCTTGCAGACTCTACTAATGAGCTGATGGTTTGAATCAGATGTATTTTTTTTTTTTTTTGTTAAAGGTAATATTATAGCACATACAGTACATATACAGTACAGACCAAAAGTTTGGACACACCTTCTCATTCAAAGAGTTTTCTTTATCTTCATGATTATGAAAATTGTAGAGTCACACTGAAGGCATCAAGGGCTATTTGACCAAGAAGGAGAGTGATGGGGTGCTGCGCCAGATGACCTGGCCTACACAGTCACCGGACCTGAACCCAATCGAGATGGTTTAGGGGTGAGCTGGACCACAGACAGAAGGCAAAAGGGCCAACAAGTGCTAAGCATCTCTCGGAGAACTCCTTCAAGACTGTTGGAAGATCATTTCGGGTGACTACCTCTTGAAGCTCATCAAGAGAATGCCAAAAGTGTGCAAAGCAGTAATCAAAGCAAAAGGTGGCTACTTTGAAGAACCTAGAATATGACATATTTTCAGTTGTTTCACACTTTTTTGTTATGTATATAATTCCATATATAATAATAACAACACATGTGTTAATTCATAGTTTTGATGCCTTCAGTGTGAATCTACAATTTTCATAGTCATGAAAATAAAGAAAACTCTTTGAATGAGAAGGTGTGTCCAAACTTTTGGTCTGTGCTGTATCACATGCAATCCTTTGATTACTATGATTTTTAAGTGGCATGCTTGATTATATTATATGATATATGACACTTGATGAAGTACTATAGCAGTATCATGAATCACTGATGGCATAAAATGGTAGTACTGTGGTACTTTAATATATGTACTACCCTGTCTTTAATTTCCTTTTATATACAGCACCAGGGTACCATTAGTTACCTATGTGGTGCTATAAGGTTAATAGAAGAATACATTATTATAGTAGTGTCAATGCCTGAAATGCATGAAATTCCTGAAATTATATATTTATATGCATCCATTGTCATTTATGTGGATGTGAGCCAAATATAGGTTTCAACAGTGATGTCTAGCGAGCTAGAGGGTCTTATGATAAAAAACAAAACAAAACAAAAAAAACACATGCTGCAGTGTTGTTTATTGTGTTGGTTTAAGGCAGTTCAGAGATTAATGGGGTCCAGGCCTATGTTACACCCAGTGTCACCACAACACATCTCTTTTCATTTGAACACAGGCAAGAAACAAACACGAAATATTACTATACTGTATATGCACAAGACAAACAAGGATAGTAGCATCCGTATCCCTGTGTATCTGTCTGTCTGTCTCTTTCTCCAGACAAACTGCTCTTTAGGGCAGCTAGTGACACCTTGGGGAACTGTGTAGACCTGAAAAAAAATAAAAATGCTTGAAAAACACTGTAGGTGTGAAAAGCAATTAGCAGTGAAGATGCTGGAGGGGAGAGGAGACAGAAAGTGAGATTGGAGAGGAAGACATGTCTGAACATGAGACAGGGACATGGGGCCTTTGCCCTCCTCGTGTCAAGCACATTTACAAACATTCCACTGTCTGGGGAGTTTTCCTTACTGCCTGTAGCACCTGAATAACCACTGAATTGTGCAT
>NC_068371.1:11684472-11713124 GCF_023724105.1 Carassius gibelio
AACAGCGAGTGTTATGGCAGATGACCAAAATGATAATAATAATAAAAATAAAACTAAATAGTTTTTGTGTCAGGGAATGTAGTTTTAATAGTGTTTTGGGCAATAATGTTTTTTTTTGTTTGTTTGTTTTTTTTTTTTTTGTTTGTTTTTTTTTGATTTCAAATATGTGATTTGTTAATAAAGATAACATCTTTTTTTTTTGACATTTTTGGAGATGTATATATATATATGTATATGTATATATATATATATATATATATATATATATATATATATATATATATATATATATATATATGTATGCCCTCTGCTGTTTCATGAGCTCTGAGCGGCCACTGATGCCATGGAGCTTACATCTCCAAAAATGTCAAAAAAAAAAAAAAAGATGTTATCTTTATTAACAAATCACATATTTGAAATCTAAAAAAAAAAAAAAAAAAAACAAAAAAAAAAAACAAACAAACAAAAAAAAACATTATTGCCCAAAACACTATTAAAACTACATTCCCTGACACAAAAACTATTTAGTTTTATTATTATTATCATTTTGGTCATCTGCCATAACACTCGCTGTTTGAGATATGAGAAGCAGAGTGATGTAAATAGTGAAAGGGCATTCTTGTAGCAATACCAGTACAATATCTCACGGTTCTCAAAATCAGACTTGACAAACAGAAAGAAATATATATATATATATATATATATATATATATATATATATATATATATATATATATATATATGTATATATATATATATATATATATATATATATACAGGTCCTTCTCAAAAAATTTGCATATTGTGATAAAGTTCATTATTTTCCATAATGTAATGATAAAAATTAAACTTCCATATATTTTTGATTCATTGCACACCAACTGAAATATTTCAGGTCTTTTATTGTTTTAATACTGATGATTTTGGCATACAGCTCATGAAAACCCCAAAAATCTAAAAAAATTAGCATATCATGAAAAGGTTCTCTAAACAAGCTATTAACCGAATCATCTAAATCAACTAATTAACTTTGCAAAAGATTCCTGGGGCTTTTAAAAACTCCCAGCCTGGTTCATTACTCAAAACCTGACTGCTGACCAGAAGGCCATCATTGACACCCTCAAGCAAGAGGGTAAGACACAGAAAGAAAGTTCTGAATGAATAGGCTGTTCCCAGAGTGCTGTATCAAGGCACCTCAGTGGAAAGTCTGTGGGAAGGAAAAAGTGTGGCAAAAAACGTTGCACAACGAGAAGAGGTGACCGGACCCTGAGGAAGATTGTGGAGAAGGACCGATTCCAGACCTTGGGGGACCTGCGGAGGCAGTGGACTGAGTCTGGAGTAGAAACATCCAAAGCCACCGTGCACAGGCGTGTGCAGGAAATGGGCTACAGGTGCCGCATTCCCCAGGTCAAGCCACTTTTGAACCAGAAACAGCGGCAGAAGTGCCTGACCTGGGCTACGGAGAAACAGCACTGGATTTTTGGACAAATTTTGCATGTCATTCGGAAATCCAGGTGCCAGAGTCTGGAGGAAGACTGGGGAGAAGGAAATGCTAAAATACCTGAAGTCCAGTGTCAAGTACCCACAGTCAGTGATGGTCTGGGGTGCCATGTCAGCTGCTGGTGTTGGTCCACTGTGTTTTATCAAGGGCAGTGTCAATGCATCTATCTATCAGGAGATTTTGGAGCACTTCATGCTTCCATCTGCTGAAAAGCTTTATGGAGATGAAGATTTCGTTTTTCAGCACGACCTGCCACCTGCTCACAGTGCCAAAACCACTGGTAAATGGTTTACTGACCATGGTATTACTGTGCTCAATTGGCCTGCCAACTCTACTGACCTGAACCCCATAGAGAATCTGTGGGATATTGTGAAGATAAAGTTGAGAGACGCAAGACCCAACACTCTGGATGAGCTTAAGGCCGCTATCGAAGCATCCTGGGCCTCCATAACACCTCAGCACTGCCACAGGCTGATTGCCTCCATGCCACGCCGCATTGAAGCAGTCATTTCTGCAAAAGGATTCCCAACCAAGTATTGAGTGCATAACTGAACATAATTATTTGAAGGTTGACGTTTTTTGTATTAAAAACACTTTTCTTTTATTGGTCGGATGAAATATGCAAATTTTTTGATACAGGCATTTTGGGTTTTCATGAGCTGTATGCCAAAATCATCAGTATTAAAACAATAAAAGACCTGAAATATTTCAGTTGGTGTGCAATGAATCTAAAATATATGAAAGTTTAATTTTTATCATTACATTATGGAAAATAATGAACTTTATCACAATATGCTTTTTCACAATATCACAATATAATTTTTTGAGAAGGACCTGTATGTGTATATATATATATATATATATATATATATATATATATATATATATATATATATATATATATATATATAGTGACCTCCATTAGTATTGGAACAGTAAAGATAAAATTGCTGCAAATATGATTAAAAGATTAGACAAAAATGAGACAAAGCTACAGAATGCCACATTTTGTTATTGGGTGATACATCACATACAGGTAAATGTTATAGCAGTTAAGAAGATCAGCACTTTTAGAGTTTTATCCCCTATCTGATGTGAGAATAAGCATTGGGTCAGTTGGCTCATAGCTGTTTCTAAATGATCATTTGTTTCCTGTTGGATTAATTGTTCAGATATTAAAAAGCAGGCATTGTGCTGTACAAGTTATAGCCATTGCTTCTGGATTCTGAATCTTACATCTGACGAAGACACACACAAACCAGGATGAAGATTAGGGAGCTGACTCTGAGAGACAAGCAAGCAATTTGGATGCTAAAAGAAGAGAGGAACTAAATTTGACCCATATCAAACATAATGGGCATAGAGAAATCAACAGTTTGGAATGTCCTCAAAAAAAAAAGGAACTGCAATTAGTCAAGCATACAACCTCATCTGTGAAGCATGGCGGAAGTGGTGTCATGACGTGGGCATGCATGGCTGTCTCTGGAACAAGCTCTCTCAACTTAATTGATGACTTCACAAACAATGGTTTCAGCAGAATTAATGCAAAAACATACTGGCTACAAATGTTCAAGAATATGCCAACGAGACTCATTTAGAAAGTGCTTCATATTGCAATAGGACAATAACCCAAACACCCTGCTAGCACAGTCAAGACATTTATCAGGGCATGCATGCATAAATAAATAAATAGTAGGTTCTTAGATTGCCAAAGTCAGTCTCCAGGTTCATATCCTATTGAACATAAGTTTTACCAGCTTAAGAGACTAAGTGCAGAATAAGTTTAGGGCAGGGGTGTGATTACGTGCTCCAATGAAAGTATACATTTCTATAAAATATTTTTTATTCAAAACAAATGCATGAAAATCGTTAAATTAAGACAAACAACCAAAAATAATGGAGGACCCTATGCTTTGACAAAATGATGCTAAAAGGGTACCTTGAGCATCAAAGTGCGACACCAAGGTGTCCTGACCAAGCATCGATGCATGTCGAGTTGGGAGTGAGATTGTGTTGGTATGCAAGTACCAGTTAGTGAGACTAGAGTTTTCATTTTATAAAGTTTTAAGTACAGTATGGATATTTTACAAAAATACATCAATTTGCTTCAAGAGGTCTTTATCAACCCCCCAAAACCATGTGGGACACTTTTTTTTTTGTTTTTATGATTGTATTCTTCTGAAATTAGAATTAAATATTTACCTATACAATGACTTGAGTCATACTTAAAGGGATACTCCACCGCAAATTGCTGTCTTCGGCATACTCACCGTCTTCGGAACACAATTTAAGATATTTTGGATGAAAACAGGGAGGCTTGAGACTATCCCATAGACTGCCAAGTAAATAACAATGTGAAGGTCTAGGAAAGTATGAAAAGCATCATCAGAATAGTCCATCTGCCATCAGTGATCCAACCGTAACGTAATGAAGCCACAAGAATACTAAGAAGACTAAAATAATTATTTTATTTAACAATTCTTCTCCTCTGTGTCTCTCCTAATCAGTGTAACGCCATTTTGGCAAATCTGACTAGTATGTAGGTGTATGCTTTTCTGTATCATCCACGCCACAAGGATACATTTTTTAAGAAAGCAGTGAATCGGCGCAGCACGGCTGATTCAATGTTTCTGAAGGATCATGCTGAGTGCCTAACTCACTCTCAAGTCATCCTAGGTGTATATCCTGATTTCTCAATACCAAGTACTCAAAGTTCGGACTTGCATCCTTGGTAGTTCAGACTTGGAATGTTTGACTGGGCAGTTTAAACTCCCGAGGACCGGAGGACGCAAGTCCAGTAATCCTGCAAATGGAACAGCAGCGTAGTTGATAATGTAATTCAGGTCACTTTGGCGACTCTGGTTATCCTCCTGACTAATTATGTAGTATATATGTCTACGCTGAATAGGGTCTAGATAACATTTAAAATCACAACAGTGCAGTTTTCTTGTTTCTTGTAGAGTGTGATGTATTTATTTATTGACTTTTTTTTCTAACAGTTGTCTGTAATAATATGTTTGAAAGTCAATTCTGAAGCAAGGGTCAAACGTTATTGTCAAATTATGCATGACTTATTATGTGTGTTTGCTGTTTATAATTAATGATACTTGAAAAGGCATACAGAGTTACAAGTGGGCCGGGTAATTACCTTGTTAAGCAGTGTTTGAATCCCTGTTCAAAGAGACAAAAGGCTGATTTTATGTTTAACAAATTAAGCAAACTCCAATTGGGGCAGAGGCACAAGTTTTTTTTTTTTTTTTTTTCTCTCTCTCTCTCTCTCTCTCTTTAATTTTAATCCCAAACAAATGGTAATTAACAAATCATGAGTAGATTATCAGGAATTAATTGTGCTTGTAAATTGTGGGACACCTGCAAATAATCAATTTGATAATCAATGCATGTTTTATAATATTAAATGATATAATCAGTGTTTTAAATACAGTTTTTATTTACATACACATAATTTAAAGGTCTGGTGTTAGAAATAATTGATTAATTGGTTGACTGATTATTCAGAAAGTATGCATTCAATTGATTAAATTTAATAGTAAAGATGTTTATTTTATTTATTTTTTTTTATTTTATTTATTTTTTCTTTTTTTGATTTGCCATCACAGGAATAAACTGCATTTTATAATATATTGAAATCAAAAATATTTTTCCAAATAATACAGCTTTTACTGTATTTTTGATCAAATAACTGCAGCCTATGTTAGCATAAGAGAAAAAAGCATTAAATACCAACCCTAAACTTTCAATATTACTAAATAGGAAATAACTCATTATTCCCCCCAAACTCTTAAAATTGACCCAACTCATGAATTGTGAATTAGTCCATTTTAAATGTTGCCCAAACCTGGAGAGTCATTAGTTTTGATTGCCAAGAAGAAAAGTAAAGCCACATGGTTATAGCACTATAATGGTTAGAGCCACTATTATCTCTGCAAACAACACACAACCATTAATCACTACTAGGCAGCACACTCCTTCTCTGAAGAGCAATATAATTTCATCCCACTCAGCACTGATTTAGTATGGAAAATTTATATGAATAGTATTAGTATGATACCCCATCTTCAAGTAATTTCATGAAAAAGTAAGAATTGCAGAACTTTTACATCTTTTATGTGTTTGAGTTTTCTAGCCAAGGACACACTATCTAATTAAAGTAATAGCCTTACTCACAATCAATGAGCCAAGAGTTGTAGTTGCAGTGTTTCTCGTGGCAGACAGCGAAGCCACAGTACTGTGTCTTTGTCTTTCACTCTATGCCAGATGTACCTTGGCAAGAGGAGAGGAACATTAATTACCCTGTAAATATTAGTTGAGAGCACATTTTCTCTCTCCAGTCTCTCCGGGTTTGTCTCGATTCTCTTTCTGGTTCAGTTTCAAGCGCATTACTTAATGTTCCTAATCCCTAGAAGTTGTCACAAGATGAGCAAGTGTAAATGTAAGACAAAACCTTCCTGCGTTTAGAGTTGTTAATATAAGAATATATATATATATATATATATTAGGGGTGTAACGGTTCACAAAATTCACGGTTCGGTTCGGTACGATACACTGATGTCACGGTTCAGTTCGGTACGGTTCGGTACGTTTTAGATACAGCAACATGTAAAAACATCTCAACTTTTCAGAATGGCGCAAGAGCACCGTGGGTCATGTGACAAGAACTAACCAGTCAGCTTCATCCTTTTCCGTAACAATGTTGAAAGTTCAGCCAAGATGAAGGAACAGCTGATCATAGTTGTATATGGATTGCAATTTTGAAATAAATTTAGTAGCAGAGCTAGCCTACTGCAAGCGATTTTTAGAGCTGCAAATCTATTTATCCTTAGCTGAAATTTCCACGTCTTCATGGAGAGAGCACGTCATTGTTGCAAGGCAGACACCTCAGGAGCGCTTCTGCCCGAGCGCTTTGGAAAGGAGGAGAAAGATGCTCCTAGCGTTTTCCATGTGTTTTTAGGCGCGATATGTGAATGGCCCCTAAGGCGCTCGCTCACTCAGCACGCGCTGAAGGCTCGTTGCAAAATGTCTAATGAATTTAACAGACCAGAAATAGAAGATCCTCCAATAACCAACAGGTCTGGTGTTTGGGTGCACCTTGGATTCCCTGTAAGCTATAATGGTGATGACAGAATGAATGGTAAATAGTAAGGTCTCATATCCGCGGCTATAATGTAAATGTAACGTAAATGAAGCCTACCAATCGCCGCGGTGATGTCTTTTGCCCTGTTTGAGTCCGTTGGAAATGTCTGTCTGAATGCTGCGGGGATAGTTTGTTGCGTGTATGTTTCTCCTTTTTTTTCGACTTTTCCCAGATACTGACACACTAAGGTGATGTCGGCGTAAATGAGTTGACATGTTTCAAGTATTCCCGCTGGTGTTTTTTTTTTTTTTTTTTATTCCCGCTGGTGTACCCTATTGTCATGTAGCAGATGCGACCGTTGTTTTTTTATCCACCACTCTCTTGCCATCACCATTTTAGCTTACAGGGAATCCAAAGTGCACTCAAACACCAGACCTGTTGGTTATTAGAGGATCTTCTATTTCTGGTCTGTTAAACGCATTGGCCACCGCGTACCGTGCATGAACTGCTCGCTCACTCAGCGCGTACCTACTGAGTGAGCAAGCGCCTGATTGAGTAGCCTAACATAAACATATAAGTTGGTGTTTTTTTCTTCTTCGGGGGTGTCAGGGGTGTTGCCTGTTACGTCGTTTGGGTTATTGGGCTACCTTGTTGAACGCATATCATTATATTTCACTTTTTTTTTTTTCAAATATAATTAATTAGTTCAACGAACGGTTCAATACGAATACACGTATCGTTACACCCCTAATATATATATATATATATATATATATATATATATATATATATATATATATATATATATATATATATATATATATATAATCACTTTACTTTTTAACAGTACATTGTGTGTGTGTGTGTGTGTGTGTGTGTGTGTGTGTGTGTGTGTGTGTCCACCTTGGTCACTGTGCCCCATCACCTCTGGTACCGTCTCTGTAGTGGGCACCCTGATTTTAGTCTTTGGGACAGGGTACTGCCCTGGGAAGGTCTCCCAGGCTGTTAAATACACAGATTCAAAGCAAAATGTTTTCATTTTGGTTCGTTCTTAGCAAAAAGTAAATATAGATATAACAACAAAGAATGGTACTGCATTTAGAAATAATTCATAATAACTTTGCTATTAGACCTATTCTTAAATTTTGAAAGTGATAACACTTTCGGATTATGCTTTTAATGTATTGGCAAAAATGACAGAGTAGTCTATTTTATGTTTCAGCTGTTTGATCGTGCTGGCACCTCACGCGCACAATATACTGTATATACTACTGCATTCATGGGAAACAGCCCAGCCATTTACTCTGCCATTCGGCGTGACATATTTCAACTCATTATATTTTTTCCGTCGATACTGGAATGCGCGTGAACTACAAAGCCTATTTTACCTAATAAATAGGCTAGTTTAGCTTCAAACAAGCTTTCACGAATATAGACACATTGAGAAGTAAGCCCAAGTTTACCTTACATTTAGTTTTAAATTAATTTGTTTTGCCCAAGTTTGCAAGGTCTGTATTATTATATACTGCAATTATATTTTTCCATTAAAAATTATATATTTTGTAATACTTGTTCTGTTCTGATACGGTTGAATTTAAAGGATTTGTTGTGAGGGGAAATAAAATATCCTATAGCTATCCTTTAGCTAAATCAAGGTCCATTGCTGTGGTTTGTGGAAGTGAGTGTGGAAGAGTTTGAGTTTTGAACTCTACATCACTCAACACCTTACAGGAAACTGGACCTTCAAATATAATCTGCAGCATTTTGTCCTGCATTAATGCCTGAGGTAACTAAAGCTCCTCTTTCTGAAATGTTCTAACATCTAGTGGGAATCCATCCCAGGGGAAGCTATTAGTAGCAGATGGGAACACAGTATTTATGACAATTATTTTGGAATAAAATATTCAAAAAGCATATTCCCACATTCATTTGGTGTGGGTACAATTATGATTGCACTGCACTACTACAACAGTCTGTTTCAGCAGTGTGTGACTGGAGGGTTTAGGTAAAAAGGAAAACACATAGTAACCAACAATTGAACAGGTATAAAATCACATTCAAGTTTTTGGACTGACTTTTAATTGTGTGTATTGTTGAGATTGCAGAGTTTTATTTTATTTATTTGCTATTGAAGCAAAGTATTGACCAGCTCATGTTTTGGCATTTTACTTGAATTTAAAGAATTGACATGAAATATAATTTAATGATCATGAACTGCACATAGAAATGGAGGTTGAGGCTTCAAATGCAGTGTTTTAATGACAGGGTAACCCACAATTGCAGTAAAAGAACAGTCAAGGTCATACACAATGGGAAAATCTAAAACAACGACAAAAGAGTAATCCAGAGTGCAGGCAGATTAACAAGACCAGGAACTAAGACACGAGGGAAATAGGATACTAGGTTTAGAAATGCAGAGAGAGGGGTGGCGTTTTACATGATGTCGACCTGTGAATGCAGACTTCATGGCTGGATTGCGTTAACATTACACTGAGATCTGATCAGAGTGCGTCCACGACTACCACTGGAAAAGTAAATGCTGATTGGATAAAATTCTGATCAGAAGTCTGTTAACACTTGTATTTTCAGTGTGTACGTGGACAATATCTGTATGCAGGTAGCATCTTAATGCCAAGTGTAAGAAGCTGTAAGAAGATTTATATTGTATTATTTATTGTTTTTAGTAGGCCTACTTATTTTATAAAGTTGTCTGAAAATGATGTGGTGCTGTACTTGGTTTTAACAATATTAAAATCATTAAATCATCAAAGCAAATTCATTTGAAAAAAAAAAAAAAAAGATGTAATTATTAATGTATTGGTGTAATAACCTGAGTTGATGTAAATCAATTCCTCTGCTGTACGACTGTCTCTAAACTGTATTCAGTCCTCCCAAGTTCACATTTCTGGTGACGTTATGCCACAAACACTGTGGGGTAGCAGTGTGCAGAAGAGCTTGGTGGGAGCACTAGATCACCCATTTTAAATATAAAATGATAAACAGGACACACAGCCTCACATGAAAAACCACAAGTGCACTTCAATTGTGTAATTCCTTTTCTTGTCATTCCAGGTCAACATCCTGTTAGAAACGTAAAGTAAGGCTGCAATTTAATTCTGAACTTTGTAGTTTAACTTCACATTATTCCAAAGAGTATCAAATAACACCCCATCTCATAAAGATAAACAAAACAAAGCCTAAAGATGGTTAAACCAGAGCAGCTTACCTACATTTTATAAGTGTATATCAATCCCCCTGCAGTCACTAATTTTACCCCTTAAAGGGGTACTTAATCTAAAATGGAATATTCTGCCATCATTTACTCAAATTATTCCAAACCAGTATAAAATTCTTTCTACCATTGAACACAAAAGGTGTTATTTTAAAGAATGTTGTTATTGACTGTTGTCCACAAGTAGCCAAAGCTTTCCTTATCCAATCTTTATTCCTTGTCTCAAGAAATATCCTCGTCCACACAAAACCAAGAAATTGACATAAAACGATGCAGTGTACATGCCAGACCAGTATGAGACACTGTAATTCTGCGACAGAGATACACTAAAAATGGAGAAGACAACTTGCATAAACCTTGCACACTGTATACAAATGAACATGAAACAATACATTCATTAATCTGTGTTAATGTTAGTTAATAAAAACACAACCGTTCAGTGTTTGCAGTAGTGTGTTGTAATAACAAAGTAATAATACTTTGTTACAGTACTTAAGCATTTTTGGGAGTATCTGTACTTTTCTTGAATTGTTTTATATTTCAGCCAAGTTTTACTTTTACTTCACTAAATTTCCTAATTAAAATGTATAATTTTACTCCAATACATTTCCCCGAAGCATATTGGTACAAAAAAAGTCAGAAGAATACAAACTGCAAGAAAGCAGGTTTGACGAATCAGTGATGTAGCATCTGCAAGTTAGACTCCTAAAAACACCTTTCTCACGTGCAAAAGTGTACGCAGAACTGCGGACGATTTCATTTTCCACTCAAGTTGAGGCTGGAATACAGTATATCTTCTTCGATAATATGGTAAATGTTGTAGCTTTCGATCTGACATTATCAAATAGGCTTTATCACCAAACCACACACACAGAGTGCACGCACATTGATTTATTAGTCTACTAAAACAGACAAATTGCAGGCATTCTAAATTATGTACGGCAAAAATGTTTATGTATGCTTTTTATAATTCTATAATTTAATACAGTTAACTTAATCTAGCCTTATATCACACAAAGAGTATAGTTTTTCTGCAAATATCAACATTAACACATTCAATAATCATTTTATACAAATTCAGTAAAGCAATAAGCGACTTAAGGTAATAGTGTTGTTTTTGCTCATTTTTGGCAATGGAAATAGTTCCAAACAAACAAAGATCAAATAGCTTTATTTTGCATCTCTGAGCAATGGACGTGTTTACTTATTGAATGAATCAACTTTTTGAACAAATCGGTTGATGAAAATGATTCAGTGATTCACTCATTAACACTTTCAAATGCTTTGTTCAAATGCTTTGTCAATCTGTTGAAGCTCAATGATTCACTCCTTAGCAGTCACTTGCTGCTACCTACTGGCCATTGCAAATTCACATTTCGACAATTTTTTCATGCGAATTGCAACCAATGGCTCGATCCCCCGCTCACCCCTCGCTTTATAGAAGCTGCAGTGTACGACACATGTAAAGATGTCGTCGGTAAAGACAGCAGAGAGCAATGAGATTTCTTTACAAAGGTAAATCAAGGAATTTTATTTACTTAATTGTTCAATAAATTGATGGTATTGCAAATGTACTTGTTCATCATTGTGTCAGTGTTTTATTCGTAAGAACAACAAAGTGACAAAACATGCTGTGTAGAGCAGTTTGTCAATTTCTAGGGCAACTGTGCAAACATGGTGGCATCTTCCATGTAAGGGGACCCACGTATGTATGTAGATAGAAATTGCTCAATCTAAAAAAAAAAAACAGTTCATTAAGAAAGGTATTTATACACCTCTGAAAGCATAGTTATGTATGTTATATTGAAATTCTGTAAATAGATTGTTGTAAACATTACATATTGCACTTTAAAAGCTCTAGTCTATAACTTTTTTGTGTTAAAAATTTACAAAATTTATAGAATAAGCGAATACACCATTAATCCATATTCCAAACCGTGATTTTGGCTTGTCCTGAATCGCTACAGTACACCTATAATAAGTGTTTATATTCTGACCATTTAGACTGGTTCGTGTAGGTACTGCAGGTACAGTGTAGCCCAGTACCTGTGTGATTCGTTATAGAATAGAGAACAGAGAGAAGTAACTCCGGCTTCATCAATGTCCCCTCTGAAATACATTAAACTGTAGGCTAAATGCCATTTCAGATGCAGATTAAAAAAAAAAAAAAAAAAAAAAAAAAATCTTATGTTGAAATGACAGTAAGTACCAGATGAATTGCTTCATATTCTTACCCAAAAATACAAAATGGAAGAAAAAGTTAAAACTGGACACAAACTTGATACTCAAGCGATGTTTGAACATTATATATATATATATATATATATATATATATATATATATATATATATATATATATATATATATATATATATATATACATATATATATATATATATATATATATATACATATATATATATATATATATATATATATATATATATATATATATATATATATATATATATAATATAAATTGGTTTCTTTTCCATTTTGCATTTATTTTGACTTTTACTTTCAATACTTAAAGGGTTAGTTCACCCAGATAGCAAAATTATGTAATTAATAACTTACCCTCATGTTGTTTCAAACCCGTAAAACCTCTGTTTATCTTTGGAACACAGTTTAAGATATTTTAGATTTAGTCCGAGAGCTCTCAGTCCCTCCATTGAAGCTGTGTGTACGGTATACTGTCCATGTCCAGAAAGGTAAGAAAAACATAATCAAAGTAGTCCATGTGACATCAGAGGGTCGGTTATAATTTCTTCAAGCATCGAAAATACATTTTGGTCAAAAAATAGCAAAAACGACGACTTTATTCAGCATTGTCTTCTCTTCCGTGTCTGTTGTGAGAGAGAGTTCAAAACAAATCAATCTGGATATCCGGTTCGCGAACGAATCATTCATTTTAAACGGTTCGCATCTCTAATACGGATTAAGACACAAATGACTTAAGCTGTTTCACTGAACTGATTGAAATATACTTTAGTGTTTTTGTTTTTCTGGGCTTTTTGTGCAAAATATTACATTTAATTAAATCTAAATCCTTCATAAACTTTCATCAAACTTCCATAAAAGTTTAATAAAACTAAAACCATGGAAAAATATTGTTGTTACTTTAAAGAAAATAAGTGTTAGTTGAAATAATAGAAAATGTGAAACACACTTTATAAAGTAACATCTCTCATTTTCTCATAAGACCTCCGTTCAGAACACGGTTTAAAATATTTTAGCTTTAGTCCAAGAGCTTTCTGTCCCTCCATTGAAAATGTATGTACGTTATACTGTCCATGTCCAGAAAGGTAATAAAAACATCTTCAAAGTAGTCCATGTGACATCAGAGGGTCAGTTAGAATTTTTTGAAGCATCAAAAATACATTTTGGTCCAAAAATAGCAAAAATTACGGCATTGTCTTCTCTTCCGGGTCTGTTGTGAGCGCGTTCACTGCAGTCTGCATGTAACCGGATCTTCTTGAACCAGTTCACCAAATTGAACTGAATCGGTTGAAACGGTTTGCGTCTCCAATAAGCAGTAATCCACAAATGACTAAAGCTGTTAACCTTTTTTAACATAGCTGACACTCCCTCTGAGTTTAAATAAACCAATATCCCGGAGTAACTAATTCACTCAAACAATACACTGACTGAACTGCTGTGAAGAGAAAACTGAAGATGAACACCGAGCCGAGCCAGATAACGAACTAAAGATTGACTTGTTGAAGAAAACGGTTCACCTTTTTTTTTTTTGTGCTCGACGTAAAGCCGTCATTGGCGATGATTGCCCTTGATTCAAGCCTTCGGTTTACCCGAGCTCATAACATAAGAGCAGAATCAGTTCAGAATAAATCACCAACAGAACCAGTTCAGTTCAGACACACTGTGTGTCAGGCTGCTTCACACTGTATCACACATGCGTATCATCAGCTCCTCGGTTCTCGAATCGGACATTGAGTGAGTCATTAGTGACAGAATTTTTATATTTGGGTGAACTAACCCTTTAATTGATGTTCTAAAATGACTATAACTGAAATTATGTAGAAAAAAAAGCCTTCAAATAAAAACTAATTCAAAATATTAATAGCACTTAAAATAGAAAAAAAAAATCGTTTTTCAATGATACTAAAATAACACTCTCTCTTCCTTTTCAATCATGTGGCTTGTGTCTACTATGTAACCCCTTTATGATTAACTAAATTACTGATAGAGAAAATCAAATTCTACCCAACACTGTATATCATGGAACATCCAATTTACTTCAAAAAAGTAAAATGCAAATATAGACTAGAACTAAAATGAGTTTCAGAAAGTATTTCATGTTAATTTGAACAATGTAATCAATAACTCAGATTTACAAACCTGACAGAATAATACCTTCTCTGATTGTCCAACTTATGCATCTTTGTTCACCTTCACCAAATGTGATGCTACTATCAAATGACGCCAGAGCATTTCCATCTAAATCAGTATGCTATTGGATCTAAATTTTTGATAAGCTGTACGTAATTGAGGCTGTTGTAATGTGTTGACTGCATTTTTTCCCCACACTGAGCTGCATACAGCAAATCCTCTTAATGCATTGTGGCACCAATTAGTGCTAAAATGAAACATGTCTGTAGCAATTTGGATTATTTATGATGTATACAACAGTTTGTTCTTCCAAAACTCATGATCAAACTAGTGAACAGTGGCCTACATTAGACTGATGTCTTGCCATAGTAGTCTCATGGCTCCATGTGTTTGATCCTACTCCAGATGTGAGCTTCTTTAAGACCCATGTGGGATTATTCTTCCATAATTGGCTGTGTTAATTACCCATACTTGCATGCCTCTCAAAGGCAGCGCCCTGCAGCAGGCCTTGGCCTTATTATAATAAATATTGCCTTATGAGTGTAGCTTGACAGTGTGAGAGTATGCAAATATACACATAAAGCGCTTACACTTCACAAGTGCCTGAAATGCAATAAAACCAACCTTTTAATATTTAATATTGTTGTGGCTTTTTGCTTGTATAATGTGTTTGTCAAAATAAATAAAGGCAGATATGTCATTACACTTTCATCAGGATTGTTCTTAAGACCTTCAGAATGGTGATATGGCATGATTAATACAGAGAACATGCATTTGCTTTCAAAGATTTCTAGAGCTGCGGTTCACACTTTGCTTTTGCTTTGCACTGCTTGACCTATCATAACACATACTAAAATAAAAGCTTTCAATCAAAGTTTTAAAGAAACAGTTATGAATTATGCAAAGTTTGTCATTGATTATGAGTCCCCATGTTGTTATCTTTCTTATACATGCATTTACAATGAGCTTAAAGACCCCTGCTGGTGTTATGTTGCATCTTTCATCTTGAATTTTGAGACCCCGCCCTTCCCCCATCTAATAAATGCTTCTCATGCGAAGATATGTTGATCTGTGTGTGTGAAGTGAGAAGGGAATATTACTGTAGTTATTTTTTTTTTCTGTTTCATGTATGATTCTGTATGTCCATCAGTTTAAGCTCAACTTATTCTTCTGTGTCGAACCTACGTCATGTAGTACAGCGTAGCCTGATGTGCACCTCTCCAAAAATCTAACACGTCAATTCTACGTGGTCCACAAGTGCTGATATTGATCTGCTAGAACCCCTCCCTCCATATTTAGTTGTGTGTGTTTATGTGCACTTTAATATATTTTAATATTATACCTTGAACAAGTGTCTTATAATTTATTACACTACATAGCATTATACATCACTAGTTGTCCGTGACCAACAATGTTGATCTGTCATGGTACAAGTCCTTGTGGACATTGAAAGAATGCCATCTTCTCTTCTGTTGTTGTCTCCTCTTAATAATAAAAATAAAGAAAGCGAAATGCAAGTATTACGTGAACAATGCACTTTTATTCTTCTATACTCCTACAGCAACTCATGGCACAACTGGGTGCTCTCGTTAACGTGTGTGTGCCAACCTTGCCTACCGCAAGCCCAGAGGGATAGAAAAGTCATACACACACAAACGCAACCCTACAGCCTTAACATCAACTTCAGAATTTATGTTACAGTAGTTTTAAATAATGATTGAATGATTTTATATTTATTTGACACTGTCATGGCTATAATGCTTCTCTGACGAGCCGCTTCTTCTTTGGCTTTTATTTTGGTACTGCAGGTTACACCAGCAACATGCCCGTGGACACTGCATTCTAGTGGTTTGCATGTGTACTGCACATCAATGCAGACAACGACGCAGACGTATAAATGAAAACTGATGCATAGTCTACGGCATTGGTCCAACGCAGAAGAACAAATCAGCCTTTACACTGTAATGACGATTGCAAACTCAAGCTGTGCCGCAAATCGGTCTGTTTTAAAAATAAGACTGAAAAAAAACGTTTTCTCATACGGAGAGATAAGCAGATATGTGTGAGAAAATATAATATATGGTGTTAAAAAAATAAACGACACAGCGGATGATAAGAGCTCCTATTCTCTGTTTTTATTTAAACTCCATTTGATGAGGCATGTTCGGAACATTCTCTTGATTTTTACTGTTGCTGTCAGGAACTATTTTTAGCGGAAGGATAGCATTTAACAAACTTGCTAAAAAAAAAAAAAAAAAAAAAAACTCTTTCAATACATACATTTTTATTCTATATGTATATATACTCCCTGTCCTGTTGAGTTATTTGTTTGTGTTTGACACGTTTAAAGCTGCAGTAGGGAACTTTTGTAAAAATATATTTTTTACATTTTTTTTTAAACCTGTCATTATGTCCTGACAGTAGAATATGAGGCAGATAATCTGTGAAAAAAATCAAGCTCCTCTGGCTCCTCCCAGTGGTCCTATTGCCATTTGCAGAAAGTTATCCGCTCCCGGTAAAAAACAACCAATCAGAGCTGCGGTCCTTAACTTTGTTTGTGTTCAAAATGTACAAAAATGTACATAATAAGCGAGTACATCATGAATCCATTTTCCAAACCGTGTTTTTAGCTTGTCCTGAATCACTAGGGTACACCTATAATAAGTGTTTATATTCTGACTATTTTAGATTGCTTCGGGGGTACCGCGGCGGAGTAACCCAGTACCTTTGTGATTCTTCATAGACATAAACAGAGAAAAGTAGCTCCGGCTACAATGTTCTTCCGCAAGACGCAAGCAGTTCTGTTTATTAACCGCTAGAGCGTCAAAAGTTCCCTACTGCAGCTTTAAGTGGTGATAGAGTGTATATTCTCCTTGTGTGTTTCTTCTTTTTGTGGATTAATTAAAGTGCCCTTATTATGGATTTTTGAAAATTACCTTTTATGCAGTGTGTAACACAGTTCTAAGTGAAAGAAAACATCCTGTAAAATTTTAAATCTAAAAGTGCACCATGTATAAAGTTATTGTCTTTCAAACGAGTGGATTCCAAGTCATGAAAATTTGTTTTTAAAACGAATCTTTAGCTGTTTCAAGGTGATGTAAAACTGAAATTGTAGCATATTTTTGCCTGCCCACTTGTTGCGCGCAGACCAAGGAAAACTTGAACCTCCCTCCCTCAAACACTGTGGCTGATTACCAGTGTTGAGGGTAACGCATTACAAAGAAAAATATCTGAAAACATCTAAGTAACTTTTTCAAAAATGCCAGTTACTTTGTTTTCCCGTACTGACAAGTCTCCTGTCTCCGAATTGGGATAAATCAGAATACAGAGGCGCTGTGTACACTGGGTGAACATGATGTAGTTCTAGTCTAATTATAATGTGCATTAATTCATCCAAAAAAAAACAAACAAACAAAAAAACATTAGTATTCATCAAAAAATAATTAAAACAGTAAAATGCAAACTCAGAATATGACGCAAACCTGCAATAATTAAATATGTTAAATAACACATTATCACATTTTATTAAGTAATGTGTTTCCTGCTGACCTTTGATGATCTGGTTCAGCCATACTAATAAGCAAAAATGACTTTAGATAAACTAAAAATTGTGCTTTATTGTTTTTTTTTTATTGCGGAAGAGTGTTGAACCTTCTTCTCCTGTATTCTACAGTACAGATGTTCATGTTCAGCCTGAGGTTTATTCATTATGGATTAATTGATATTAACTAAAGTTCGGGAGCAGGGCCACGCCTCAAACAATCACCTGACTTCTAAAACCTCCATATATACAGGAGCACCTCGTACCGCTCTGCTAGTCTCGTTCTCTCGAAGGACAGATGGACTAGCCTGGTCTGGACGGCACTCTGTTCGATTCAATATCACTTGGCGACACTCAAGGCTCACCTCTCATCATCCCGATCACAGTCCTCTTTCCTTATAAAATCTGACATCAACCGTGTCATAATGTTGTTACTTCTGCTCAAATAGCATTATTAAAACTGCAGCAAACACCACCACCACAGCGGCTCCTCATGTGGATTATCATACAGCTACAACAGCACCACCACAGCAGCGCCTCAAGTGAACGATCATACACCTACAACAGCACCACAACATCAGCGCCTCAGGTGAACGATCATACAGTTAAAACGGCACGACCACTACAGTGCCTCAGCGGTTGAGTCTGCAGCTAACAGCAAAACCACCACAGCAGCACCTCAGGTGATCAGTCATACAGCTACAATAGCACCACCACAGCAGCGCCTCAGGTGAATGATCATATAGTTAAAACAGCACCACCACGGCTGCACCTCAGTGGAAGAGCCTGCAGCCAACCCCACCAAAAGGGGGTGCTTCAGGTGGACGAGCCTGCAGCTTACAGCAGCACCATTATCTTATTCAGGCTCGACCAGTCAGTGTGAACGTGCAGTCCTAAGTGCATGTCTAAAACTGCTGACTGTTTCTATAGAAACTGGGAAGCTTCTAGTGGCAGCTGCAGTAATGCACTGACTTACTGTTCGTCTCTTTCATTCAGAAAGTGGGGCTTCCTGCAATTAAGCGACCTATTGAGCATTGCATGTTCTATAGTGTTTGTACACACAGACCAGCCGGTCTCCTTCAACCTCCAATTCTATTTCCAAAACCTCTTTCCATTCTCCCACTCTCTCCCTCCATCCCTTCCTGCATCTTCCAACACACCCCACTCAAGACATCCTTTCATCCCAACATCCCCTTCTTCCACCCTTTCTTCATTCTATTCTACCCTCTCTTTACCTCTCAATCGCACTCTCTCCCTACCTCCTCCTACCTCCTCCCCCTCCTATATCCTCTCATCTTCAACCCCCTCCACTCAAAGATATCCTTTCATCCCAACATCCCTTCTTTCACCCTTCCTTCAGCTTACTCTACCCTCTCTTTACCTCTCAATCACACTCTCTCCCTACCTTCCCCTACCTCCTCCCCCATATCCTCTCATCTTCAACCCCCCACTCAAAGACATCCTTTCATCCCAACATCCCTTCTTCCACCCTTCCTGCAGCTTACTCTACCCTCTCTTTACCTCTCAATTGCACTTTCTCCCTACCTTCCCCTACCTCCTCCCCCTCCTATATCCTCTCATCCTCAACCCCCCCACCACTCAAAGACATCCTTTCATCCCAACATCCTTTCTTTCACTAGCCTCTATCAGGGCTGCCTCTTGTCTAACTGCAGGCACCTTCACACCTGTACATTCTCTGATGGAGCCATGCGAGGGACTCTTGCTCTCGTAACCCTACAACACCAGCAGACTGACTTGCAAAACATCTCTGCACTCCTATCAAGAACCTAACATAGTCAGCAGTTAATATGGTGGCTGCCGGGTTGATTCTGAACAGCCTCCAGAATTCAGTTCCTACAATCCACAGTCAAGAGCAGTCTCCACAGCATTATGAAACGTATCCCATAGTCATTACAAGCCATTCTTGGGGGCTTGAATATTCCAAATCTACTCATGCGCTCAGACTATGCAGTAGAAATTGAAACCATAAACAAGGGAAGATTATGTTTGGCAGTTATCCAATTAACGCATAGGCCCTGTCAATCTACTCAAAAACAATTCCTCCTCTGAGCAACTCCATACCATGACTCCTTAATCTCTTAAACCGACTCTTTGTCTTGTTTCCCATTTCAGAAGTTAGACTTGGCTCCGGAATAAACATGCATCTCTTGTCGGTCATACCACAGACCAAACACCAAATAGGCTTCCCAAGAAGCCATTATTAATTGCCTTGCTCCATGCATGATCTCCAGGATACCTCTCTGGTGGGAACTGTCTCAAAGCTTCCTTTCCCATCAACTGACCCATCGTCCATCTACAACTTAACATCTTACGCTCATTCCAGCTCCTCATGTGCATTTAAACCTACTTGAGGGATCAATTATTCCTATGAATAACCACTGACTGTGATTGCCCAGCTTCTCTCATTCTCACACATTCGTACTTCTAAAGACTTACGAAAACAAGAACCTGTGTTAACCATCAAACGCCTGAACTAAACAGCCTCTGCATTCTCTCCGTATGATCAGGCATTCTGAGCTCACGCTTATCTCAGCTCTTCCCAACTTTGGGGGTCCTCATTGTCTGGCCTAAATATATGTGACCCGTCACGGAAACCAGTGACACAAGTCGGCAGCACAACTTTTGAGCAAAATGAGAAAGAAGCGTTTTTTTTCAGAATCTTTTAGTTGATATCACAAAGAAGCCTCTCCGTGTTTGAGATAGCAGTATTGGTATATTTAAAAGCGTACATTTTGAGGTTGAAATCAGGTCGTTTGTCAGAGATTCTAGAACGCAGTAGGGGTGTTTCATTGTCTGTCTGTATTTCCATACTGGATAAGCCGGCTTTTGTTTCTTATGTTATTGCCCCCGGCCTCCGAGGGACGCGTGGCTACTTAGTATGCAGCGCTCTGGCCGGCTGTAGATTATATTTTAAAATTCAGTGAAGATGTACGCCGCAAAGATGATCGCAGACGAGCTGAACCGTGGCCGTTACACCAAAAATGTTTTGAAGTACTTCTTTGACAAGCCGGATGCTTATAAACAAGCGCTCACTGATTCTGAAGACGATCTTAGCAACGATGAAAGCGGCATAATAAGACTGTAATATCCCTAATCTACAACTGAGCGAAGATGATGATGAGGAAGAATGTATTGGAGGCATCGAGATCTGCGAGAATACTTTTGTTTCTTATGTGGTGAGTTTCCATAAACATCAAAGTTTGTTGTTTTGTGTTCATTCTAAGAACATGTACACGTTATCTCATGTTTAGTCCATGTTTAGACCTTTCCATATCTACCTATTGTTATTAGCTAGCTCATAGCTCATCGGTTATCACAGAATCCTGTTAAAAAGTCCTAATGCTACACAATGAAATCAATTCACCAAGTTTTATGTAGAAAACCAGCAAATAACAAATACAATTAGCATCAATATGTACTTTTTGTTTACATAAACATTAAAATAATAACATTAAAAATGATGGCCACATTTGAAAGATTAAAGATTTTTTATAAAAAGATAAAACTCACATATTTCAGCCTCTAAATCATTTTTATAAAAGTCAAAAAAGATAAATTACTGACATTTACAATGCACATTCTCCTTTATTATTAATAGTATGCGGTCCGATTTTTCCCGTTGTGTCTGTCATTGCTATGCAGGGGGTATGGCTTATCTAAATGAGATGTTAATGAGCCCCATTGTCACTCGCAGCAGTGAGAATTGTAAATCTTCAGAGGCTATTTCTGCTGTTTCAGCTTTTTTGAGTGCCTACCTTCAAATGGCCACAGCTTCTCCAAATATTATCAGATTTCCATGTGTTACACATCGTTGGAAAGCTTGGAGACTACACTTTCAGAATCTGTGAATAACTCAAAATGCCCCAGAACCGACTTGTGTCCCTACTTTCCGTGATTGGTCACATATGCTAGAGATGGTACCCCCACCCTGAGTCTACTTGAGCCATCAATTCAAAATGCCCTGATCAACCTGACCATCATCCCATTCCCTCGACCCCTTCATCCTCTTTCTACTCCTCCCCAGTTTCATAGCTTTTTTGTGGCATGGTGCTAGCTAGTTAAAAGTTTTTGGTGTGAAAGGGCTTTTACACTTGTTATAAATAGAAGGTCTTATTTTAAAAGCAATCAAGCCCTGCTCACATTTAAAACGTAATGAAAAAGTAACACAAACTTAATTTAATCTGAAAAGTAACTTAATATTAAAGTAAAGTAATAAAAAGTAACTAAGTAATATGTTTAGTCACTTTTTTAGGGAGTAATGCAATATTGTAAAACATAACTTTTAAAAGTAACTTTCCCAAACACTGCTGATTACTGTGGAGAAGATGCTGTGCTCTGCACTGAGGGTAAATCTGTCAGGGTACAGTTAGGCTATGTTGAAAAACTCCCAACTCATTTTCTCCTCCAACTTCTAAAGTTTTTAGCCATACCCTGTCTTGAACTGTTGTACACAGATAGAAGCATTTGGGGTTAAAAAGTGTAAACATTTTTATTTTATTTTATTTTTAAGAAAATGACCGATTGTTTCACTATATTGCAACTGATACTTTCTTTGTGACTGAAGAAAGGGAGACATGAACATCCTGGATGACATGGGGGTGAGTAAATTATCAGAAAAACTGTTGGAACTGTTAAAAACTGTTGCCGTCATGTAGTCTGTACTGTAGCATGCAAAATACATATTTTGTATTTTAATACATATTTAGTTGTTTAGTTGTATTTCAGTTTTGACATAGGTCGTAGGAATAGCGTAAGGGGTTTATCAATGAAAAACCTGTTATCCATATAGGTTAGTGTGAAAAAAAAATAAAAATAAATTACAAAATGTTCATTTTCGCATGAACTATTCATTTAACATCCTAATAGATGTCCATTAATAGACTCCTATTTTTTACGTCAAACAACAGGATGCCTCAGCTATCTGCTAAAAAAAAAAAAAAAATGGCAATGAAAGCTTTATTGACATGTTTGTGAGTTTGAAAAACCAACTCAAAGTTATTGATAAGTGCAGAGGGGCTCCTTTGGCGAGGGCAAATTTCACAATCAATCTAATAATGTGATCGGTGAACTGAAAAAAAAAAGCTTGACAAAACTGTGAAAAGCATTAGGTCAAATGTGAATGGAATTATTGAGTTCGACTTGTTTGTGTCAACTGCAGATTTTGAGTTTTGATAGGACCCGGATATCAATGTAGGTAATGTTTGTGTTGACAAATAAATAATTGAATACAAAGGAGTGTGGGTGATGACTGATAGGTCCAGTCCTCACTACTGATTGGTCAATACAGCATTCCAGTCAAAGAAGTAAGAGGTTTGTGATGAATCACTTGTCAATAAGATACTTTTAACCATAATATACAGTACATGTCAGGAAGCACATCTTAATAAGCACTTCAGTGAGCGAGTGTATCAATTAATGAATATAATGAAATGTTTTAATGTTTAAGTCATTAATTTAAATTAGCAGTGAGACACTTGATGCAATAAAATAAATAAGATAATTTACATACATATTTAAAAATAATAAATAAATAAAGTAAAAATAAATAAATAAATAAATATGCACCTGTTTAAATCTCACACATCTCACAGATCAAACTGGAAACAACAGTACTAAAAGTCAGACATGAAAGCATATTATCTCAGTTTAGTTTTGGGAAGTGTCTGTAGGTGGTGTCAGACACTTCTGTAAGACAATCTGAACTTCATTTTTCTCAACATGATGGAATACCTATGCTTTGAATTAAAAAAAGCCTTCATTTTGTAACCCAATTTGTCCATAGTTGTCAGTCTTTCTTTAGTCTTGACACTTCAATGTCTTAAACACAGAGACTAATATATTAATATATAAAATATTGCATATCCTTGGAGAAGCAGGTGGTTAACACACAGGCAGTTTATTTTAATAATGTGAACATTTCTCAGAATATTTCACTACAAATTTCACCTTCTACCGCATTTATTAGAAGACACTTCATATGTGGATTATGGAAACCAAATATTACACGTTGCAGGTGGGTGCAACAGTTATTATGTAAAAATTTTCACTCAAAAGACAAATAACAATTCCATTACACTTGACCATTTTAATATGTGATAAATACTTAACACTTTATCCAGTAATCACTAAATATCCACTGGGTCCAGTGCTCTCTCTGAATGGTTTTATAAGGTAAGGTATTTCTTGTCTAAATAAATGTGTTACATAAATGTGAAGCATAGGTCTAGGTAAACACTGGATTTGCAGTTCAATCACTATCTAATGAGAGTCCAAAAGTATGAAATAGGTGTTTTTATCACTAGAGGATTCTGTAGTAATTTAAGGAAATATTGGTTTCTCTCTAAAATCAAGCTAGACAGTCCTATTTCTATTGCATATTATATATGAATATGTTGGATGTCTGTCATATTTTCCATCATTAATCTACCATTTAGGTGCATTAGAGGTCAAGTAATTATCACCCGGGTTTAAGATTAGCTAATTTTAGAGCTGGAAATACAAGCTGGATTGGTTTCTCTTGTGAAATCTCATAAATTCTAATGAACGTTTGAGGAAGCTGTGTTATTGCAGTCTAAATCGTTGAACCTAAAGCCATACTAACATTTACTGAAATGACATGAAGTGCTTCAACTTTGCTTGACCAGAGAATCCAGATAATTTGAGGAATGGCAGAGAAATGTAGGACAGGGAGGAAGAGAAAGTGAAAATATGTAATTAATTCACCCTCATGTCATTCCAACTATTTATGCTGCAGAATGGACCATAAAACAGCCTTAAAGTAGTCTTTTTGAATCATGGATTATGCAATTATGCTATTTACTAAAAATCGTCCTCTCTACTGCAACTCTCAAATCAAATTTAGTGCAGTTACAAATGTTTCACAACCACTGATCTATAATAGAGAACTGGATTGCTCATGACGTCATGAAAGTGAAGCCTCCGCCCCGCCATATTGGTACACTCTAAAATTGCAATTTTTGTTATTTTGGCAACCCAGCGATGGGTCAAAAAGGGACGAACCCAATGCTGACTTATTTTAACCCAACCAGTTGGGTTATTACATTTAATCGAGCCTGCTGGGTTGCTTTTATTTATGGTTTAAAATTACTACATTGCAGGGTTTCATAAACCAGAGCCGGTGTTTTTTATCACTGTATTTCAGAAGGAAAAGTACTGTATTTAGAAAGTGTTTGATTTCATTTTGCATGTAAAGCTTGACAAGGCAGCGTTTTTGAGCTCAGCGCGACTTTGCACTTCAGCTGGTACCTTGCAAACATCCTCATACGAGCAGCACGATTACGTGAAAATTTTTGCGCCACTAAGGCGACACATCTGTTTAACAACAGGCTGTGAGAGAGCTGTGGACCAAAGGACACAAAATTATCCACAAAGAAAACAGAGCGATAGACTCCATTGTGTTCAGAGAGCGCCGCTCTTCCTGTTTATCCCGAAACCGTCGCAACATAATGACGTAAGCGTGCTCCGGCACGAATGCTGAAACCCTATATGTGAGTGCAGGCCAGAGGGGGAGTGGGGAGGGGGGACAATCGTACTCGGGCCTGGTTCATGGCAACCGTGCCTAGTGTGCGTACACCCTGAGTCTAAGGTTGTGGGGAAACACCGCATTGCTAAGCTAAAATTAACCCAAATTGAGTTAGGCATTAAACCTACAAATCTTGTTCATTTTAAATATCACTTTTACACACAAATAATAACTATCAAAAAGAAAATATTTATTAAAAACAAGAGAAAAGTCAAACAGTAATGTAAGAAGAAATGCAGAAAAGGATGGTATTAACAGCTACAGAGTTAAAAAATAAAGCATTGGTTAGGTTCTTTACCAACTATTCTGGCATGACCATACACAAATAAACCACAACATTAACATTGATATTATGTTATACTAAACAACACAGAACAAGCTTTTAACATTGTTTTTACAAATTATAGACTTACAGTTTGTTTCATAGTCCATTAATACAGATCATGCATCAATGTCATTTTTCATGATCTCTTTATCATAATTGATGTAGTCATGAAGTAGCCCAATCAGCACAGTATGTGTCATATTTTACATCATCCAGGACAGCGTCTTCCTTTAAAACCACTACTGCATTAGTTTAGAAGAAAGGACAATATCTTCTTTGACCAGCATTCATCCCATTCACTGCCTGCTCTTCATCAGTGGCCTAGAAAGAGAAACACATTTGAAAAAATAAAACATTTAATTAAACTATCCATTTTCAGGTTGAGGTGTTTTCACATCCGTAAGGATAGGTTAATAATCTGTTTTAAAGTTTCGACACTTTGTGTGGTTGTTTAATGTCTCAGTCCGCCACAGCTCTCATGAAGGCTATAATGACAGCACTAGTGTGAGGGCATCTGATATTGTTTGAATAAATATATTGCTTTCAGAAAGCTACTTTACTCAAACATTAAAACAGACATGACATTCACATACCTAAACATTTTTCATGTACATGGAGGGCTGCAATTCAAATGGTTAGTTCACCAACAAATAAAAATGGTCATAATTTACTCTCCCATGTTGTTCCAGACCCATACAAACTCTGCTAATTTTTGGAAAACAAATAAATATTTGTATTATTCTCTTAATTTATGCCCTCCATTGCTAGTCTGGGAGACCAGTATTTTATTTTGAACATACATGTTTGCTATCATATAATTTAAGATTTATTCATACATAAATATCAGAATGAATTACTTCTACAATAACTATTTATCTAGACTATAAAAGGATTAACAAAATTATGAGAATGTGAGATTCTGCAATGAA
Source organism: Carassius gibelio (assembly GCF_023724105.1). Classification (NCBI taxonomy): domain Eukaryota; kingdom Metazoa; phylum Chordata; class Actinopteri; order Cypriniformes; family Cyprinidae; genus Carassius; species Carassius gibelio. Next base: position 11,711,007 of record NC_068371.1, read on the forward strand.
AAACACATCAATGGTTATAATAAAATGAGCACGTAATCACACTGTTGTTGCATCAAATTGTGAAGGAAACAGGTAGGAGAAAACAGAAACATTTATTTTCTAAAAATAACTTACATAAAATCTCTAAAGAATGATGCTCTCCCATGTCACTGGCTTTTAACATCTACAAAAAAAATAAATAAAAAAATAAAAATAAATAAAAAACATTATTTTACTCTTAAAAAAAAAACACACCTGATAACTGATAACATGAAATTATGAAGTTTACTTTCCTTAAATTATCTTTCCCTCTCTTCCAAAGAAGATGAGAAAACCTCCTCCTCCTCACACAAGCAGACTTCTGTGTCCTTAACTCCAGTTAGTTTGAGTTCTGCAGGGACATCAATCGTTTCAATAAAATATAAACATATAATCACACTGTTGTTGCATCAAAATGTGAAGTAAACAGGCACGACACAACAGAAACATTAATTTTCCACAAAAAAAAAGAAAAAAGAATTCACATCAGTCTCAAAAGAATGAAGTTATCTTGTCTCTGGATTTCAACCTCTACAAAAAAACTAACATTATTTTAGTCTAAGTTAAAATATAGATAACTTGATAGAATTCTGAAGTTTACTCTCCTTAAACTCATCTGTCCCTCTCTTCAGAAGAAGCTGAGAACACCGCCTCCTCCTCACACAGTCTGTGACTCTTCACACAAACAGCTTCTGTGTCTTTAACTCTCGGCGCTGACACAGTGAAAACACGAGCTCAATAAGTCTGAAATATTACATGTAAAACATACTTTTAACAATAACCACTTCAACAGCCTCATAATAATTATGCTAGTCTTTATTACATAATGCCGTTTCCTTTAGGAGACTAACATACATTCAGTCTAAACACGACAAATAAGATAACAAATTAACATGAGTGTAACCTTAACCATATCCATCTATTAACACCTCAAAAAGTGCTGATTGTGTAAAATCTTATGTAAATATGACAAAAGACATTCACGGACGTTATATTAAAAATACGTTATATTAAAAATACGTTATCGTCGCGTCTACCTGTCTGTAAGCGCAAATACAGTCGCGAGTTTCTGCTCGATGTCGGCCGTACCACATTTTTACAGTTAAACTCCGCGCACGCGGAACAGCTGCGGGATCTCGATCTGCTACGGAGGCCTTCACCATCACTGACCCCCACTACTGCATCTCGCCCACAGCGGAGGCGCCACAAGCGGTGTGAGAGGAAGCAGAAGAGGGGGAAGCGCGGAGGTATCCGGGCTAGGCTAACGGCTAACCCACACAAGCCATCTATCCCCACCATCGTACTGGCTAACGTACGCTCGTTGGATAATAAATTGGACTACATTCGTTTACTATGCTCAACTCAGAGGACTGTAAGAGACTGTTGTGTTTTTGTGTTCACGGAAACATGGCTCAGCAAAAGCGTTCCAGACGGCGCTATTCAGCTCGACCAGCTGACGTGCTATCGAGCGGACAGAGCTCTCATCGCGGGAGGAAAAACCCGCGGTGGCGGGCTTTGTGTTTACATCAATGACGCGTGGTGCCGCGATACTGTTGTGATCAGCAAACACTGCTCACCCCTGGTGGAGTTAATGATTATTAAGTGCCGGCCTTTCTATCTGCTGAGGGAATATACCGCTCATTTCAGTTTACATTCCCCCGAACAACAGCTGCAACAGGAACGACGCACTTAATGAACTGTACCAGCACATCAGTGAGCAGCAGACAGCACACCCCGATGCTTTTCTCATCTTAGCTGGGGATTTCAACCATGCTGACCTTAAGAGTGTGTTTCCAAAAATACACCAGCACATCAACTTTCCAACACAAGGTAATAACATTTTGGACTTTGTTTACACCACACAGAGAGGAGCTTACAAAGCTCTCCCCCTCCCCCACCTCGGAGCTTCAGTCCACATCACTGTTATGCTAATGCCTGCATGCAGACCACTCATTAAAGTCCCCAAACCAGTTTACAAACAGATTAAAGTGTGGCCAGAAGGATCATCAGAGATTCTTCAGGACTGCTTCAACACAACTGACTGGGACATGTTTAAACAGGCTGCCACATGCAATAACACCACTGACCTCCATAGACTTC